>NC_142600.1:8433710-8634574 GCF_041222555.1 Hakea prostrata
GGAATTGAAACATAATGGAAACAGGATAGGTATAGGAATTGGGAGAAATCGATAACTCTCAGGCTAAGGCTTAGTGCTGAAATGCTATCTGAGTCTCTGTTTTATTAGGACCGTTAAGTGATCATAATCTCTATGAAAACTGAGGGTTTTATTGTGGTGTGGTAGAGCTTGTAATGGGCTGCAGTAGATAATAACAATGGCATAGAGAGAATAATAGGAAAAATGCATGTATGAGAAACATAAGATGAAAACAGAACATTCACACAGTGAACCTTAAGCAGGAAAATTTTAGCCTGTTGCTGGTTAATGAGGACTAATGTATAGGACTAGCAGTACTTGAACAGAACTTAGAGGACAGACAGAGGGAAAACAGAGTAGCTAAGACCCCCTTATGGTTTAAATCCACCCAGTTGGCCATAGAAAATTCCTTTCCAATGCTTAAGACTTGCCATTGGGAATCCAGTCAAATATCAGAGTTCACCTCCAATACAATCAGTGAATCCACATTGAAAATATGCAAACAGCAAGTTTTGTTATCAAAGAGAATTGCTTTATGTAGAAGGGCAAGGGTGAACCTCTTTTTTAAACGGAAGACTTAAGTAGCCTTGTTATTTAGACACCACATACTAAACTTCTCAATGCAATCATAAATGAAGAATATAACTACCCTAACCTCTGAAAAGTCTCTAGAAAACTACCTAAAAGGAAAATCTTACTCTATGTCCAATTTGAAAACAAGAAACTCCAGCTTGGACTGAAAAAAAGGGAAACTGAATTTTGACCTTAAATCTTGTCTGTCCTTCTAAAAAGATCCAAAATAGAAAGAAAACTAGTACCCAATCTCATACACGATCAAGTCCTTGTATTCAAATGAACTTTGTCCATTATGAATGAAAACCCAAGAATGGTCAGTCCATGACCCATATAAACCCATATACTTAGAATAAAAACCTATGCAGACCCGATTTAGTTGGACTGCCTGCATTGAGGTGAGGTGGGGTTCATGTTCCAAATAGTTCACGCGTCTCATTGATATACTTCCAGCCTAATAATGTAACTAAGATAGAACTATAAGACAGCAGAACTGAAAGCAAGGATTTGGAAGTTAGAAACAATCAAAACATAAATTTGGTTATAGTGCTTTTGGTTTGGTTTTAGCATGTTTCGCCATATTAGAAAGTTGAAAATGTCACCTACCACCAGAAGTCTTGTTTTTATTATTGATTTGGGAATTTGTCATCTTTTTTGTATTTTCCCCCACTTTTAATGACTTTTCATTGGATTCAAATAGGTGAGGTATTTTCTTATTAATATTATTATTTTTTGATCAAAGGGGTATTTTCTTATTTTATCAGTTCTATATAAATCTTTTTTCAGCTTAATGATATTTAGCATAAATAAGGGCAAAGGCTTTTAATGACACCAAAGTATAAACTGCCCAGACACTAACAGATCTGTCAGGATTCCTAGGCGGCCCCCTATGCAAGGCCATGACAACTATTCCTAATGCAGTTATGTAATAAGGATCTAAACAGAGGTTGATTTTATACAAACTTACATGGATGTTGCAGACCACCATGATAAGTAACAAAGATTAGTCACATGTTTCTAACTTTCTACAACTTAGATGCATGTTTGACCCCTTCAGTGTAATATTTCTGGGTTGAAACTTGAAAATTGAAAGTATGGGAGACCTAAACCAGTGTAGATCAATTGTTTGCCAATTTGGTAACTCACAAACTTACATGGTCTATTATCCTTGCTGAATAATGACATTAGCAGGCCCCTTTTAAATATTAGAAGGTTCAGGAAAGGCTTTCGTTTTGTTACAAAAACCATATGTTTTTCTTGAGCCATAGTATCACATAAATAACGGGCAAGGTGGCCAGTATAGTTTTTTCTCTAAAGTGGGACCACTTTGGTTCTTGCAGAATGCTCTCTTTGACCTCATGATTGAGATCCTTGTTCTATTCCCTATGAAAGGCAAAGTATTGGAGGATCTGGTCTTTTTTGACGACATTATAGGCTGCCTTGTATTAGTAGATGCCTTCATTATAATTGTGGCTATCCTTTACATGTTAACGACCTCTTCTATCAGCTCATCAAGTAACAATTTCTCAATTTGCCTACCCACCACATCAATTTCATCCCCCAATTCCAACCACATCATTTTTGTCCCAAAACCTTTTGTGCCACATCATTGCTTCCTTTGTTGTCCTTGGTTCACCAACTACTTCCAAAGCTCGTTGGGGCCTTAGGATGACGCCATGTGGAGGAGAGAGAGTATTAGGGTTAGTTGAGGGATAATAAGGGCGTACCCAGTGCCGAAGCTCCCACACTGTGGGGTCTGGGGAAGGGACTTTCTAGGCAGCCTTACCCCTGCTTTGCAGAGAGGCTGATTCGAACCCGCGACCTCCAGCACACAATGGAGAGACTCCACCATTGCGCCAGGCCCGCCCTTTCAATTGAGGGATAATAAATAGAAGGGAAATTGAGTGGAGAGGTATCGAATGTTATGTGTGTGAGTTTTGGGCAGCCGTAGGTTGAAGGCACCGTGAGGTGTTGTGGGGTGACTGACACCATTAAAACAAGTTCTATCTTGTCAATTTCTTGTGTTTTCGTATTAATTTTGTTTATGAATTAGAGGGTTCTTATCGACTGGCACCATTAAAACCAGTTCTATCTTGTCAATTTTTTGTGTTTTCGTATTAATTTTGTTAATGAATTAGAGGGTTCTTATCGACTGGCATCAGAGCAGTTCGATCCCAGGGAAGTGATGGTATTGCCACTATTTTCAGGCGAAGAGGATGTGCAAAGTTGGCTACTGCAAATCCTGTTGTTTTGCTGGGAACACCACATCGAGGATGACCAACGGTTGGGCATAGCTCTCCAACACTTGGAAGGAGACGCATTAGATATTTAGATTGGGTATACGCAAGGTCTTGGCCGGTGTTTGATTGGGTGAGTTTCAGAGAAGCCCTGGCAACCGAGTTTGGCGATGGCCACGCAATGGAGGTGAGTGTGATTTTGGATGTCAACCAAGAAGAAATTATGGATGCTAATGGAGTGTTGGAAATGGGAGACCAAGCAAAACCGATGGAAAGAACGCCGAGTGAAATCGCCAGAAGAGATTGATCGATTACTACGGTGGTCCCATGCCATACTTGGAGAAGAGAGAAGAAGAGAATGAGAGTTTTGGATGTCGATGCTTGCCAGTGTAAAATTGCAGCAGCAGAAAATCACGCCATTAAATTGAACGGCAACAAAGAACAGAAGCATAGAAGGCCAAGCGCGATTGGCGGAGACCAGCAGGCGGTAGCTAGGGTGTTTGCTTGCAGAAAATGGGGAAGAAGACGCTGGAGTTCGAGGGTTTATGGGGTTAGTTTGGCTCATTCAAGCCGGTTCGTGGGTTTGGTCCACACCTTAAGGGCCAAACAAATTCAGGTACACTTATTCTCAAACATAGGTCCCAAGCAAAACCAAATTCAAAGATTGGGCTGCTAGGTTCCCAAAGAAACCTCCTTGGGCCCATTCCATTCTCATGAACCAAAGCCCAAATCATTCCATCAACGCCCAACCCATTTCTCTTTACCCATGGTCTGTATTTGGACACCACCCATTTAAAAGACCCACCTTGGGCCCAACCTATTTCATTAAACCCAAGCCCATCCTATCTCATTAGCCCAATCTCCGATCCATTTTTCTTAGCCCATAGTTTTTAGTGGTTAGGCTCCACCAATTTAAAAGCAACACTATGGACATGGTCCACTCTATTAACCGAAGCCCAACCCATTTAGTTTATCCCATACCTAGCCAATCTCTTTCAACCCATGGGTTTAAATATTTGGACCCCACCATTTAAAACATCTATCATGGGCCTGGCCCATTTTGTTACACCAAAGCCCATTTCCTCTCATTTCCAATTTGGGCCTAAATAATCTTAAACAATCAACAAACCAGACCCAAACCAAGCACTTACCGAACCAGGATCTAACCGAACCACAAAAGGGGGAAGTCAAGTATGAGGCGAGAATGGAGTAGCAGCATTACGATGGGTGTTGGTTTCGTTGCCAGCGACAGAAGTTTCAAGACCCAGTGTATTGCTCCAAGCTTTGATGCTATTTCCCCAGTCTTGTTTTGGGGCTCTCGCATAGAGGACTGATCGCAAGTTTGGGGCGGTAGTATTGAGGAGGTTGCTCATGCGGTGAAGCACATGGACCCGATGTTTGTCATAGGGTTAATTTCTTTCACAAAGGGACAGGATGCTTGACAGAACAATCCTCTATTGTTCTCGGGCAACTTCTCTACAATTCACAGAAGGAGCTTTTAGACCAAAAGCTTTGGAATTTGGGATCGATGCTATTCTCTCATCGTCCTCTTCAGATTTTACTCTTTAGACCATTGCAGTGGAAGGCGATCATGGGGCCAACTTGGTAATGCTTGCGAAGAATGTTGATTTTGAGAAGGTTTACTTTTCAATGGTTCCACGGTTCTCAGCTTTTGCCACTCGGCATCAGATTCGTTTTGATGATGTTTTTGGGGTAGTTATGATTTTGGCAATGACTGGCAGTGGCAAGACACCAACCTATCAGGTCACCGGGATGGCGATTCATATTGTATGCGTGGCCTTGACTAGCAGTTGCATCGTTGGAGATGGGTCTGCTGTTGGGTTTTAGAGAATGTTGCCGAGATGGCTTGGCTGTGTGGCAAGCATGTGAAGACTAAGCTTCAATTTTTCCTTCACCTTGAGGACAAGGTGAATTTTGAGGGCCGGTAGTGTTAGGGCCCTAGGATGATGCCATGTGGAGGAGAGAGAGTATTAGGGTTAGTTGAGGGATAATAAATAGAAGGGAAATTGAGTGGAGAGGTATCGAATGTTATGTGTGAGTTTTGGGCAGCCGTAGGCTGAAGGGCACCGTGAGGTGTTGGGGGTGACTGGCACATTTAAAACCAGTTCTATCTTGTCAATTTCTTCTGTTTTCATTTTAATTTTGTTAATGAATTAGAGCACAAGAGATTCTTCACACCGAGTAGTTAGTCTTCTCACTGCTAGCTTTACCCAGGGGTGTGGGTCCAAACATGGCTGGAGAATCTCCATTAATCCATGGTTTATTCTATCAAATAACAGCTTCCTTTCTGATCTTGGCCATGTCAAATGTTCACCGCACTTTTTCTCAAGTCTCTTAGGGATCCACAGGGCATTCTAGTGAGTACCAAGATTCCAAAATCATTTGGCGATCCACAAAATGAAACCCCGATTTGACAAAAAAATCAAGAACATAGAAGTAGTCTCGATATTTTCTCTTGCTCAATATGCCCAAATGTTCACCCTTCTCTTCTAAATGACCAACAAGTTCTTCCCCAATATGTTCATCACTTGACACCTCTTCTGAATGACCACCAGATTTTCCCCCAGTGTCCTCATCACGTGACAAGCATTTTTATTCCATCTGCATATGGATCTGAGCTCTCCAACTTGAGAAGTTGAAGCTGCATCCGAAGTCCTATAGCAAAAAAGGTGCAGAGTTTAAAGATGAGGACAATGTGAATTATAACATGTACATACAAAGGATCCATGTCAGTTTGTCTATACCATTTAGATCAGTACTAACCCTCCTGAAGCACTCTGAACCAGATAAGGTATCTTCCTAAAATGGACGCTCCAGAACTGAAACTGGACTAGGCTGATCAACCACTTTTGATCTAACTGGAGAGTCTGGCTCGGGGAACGAACAATTTGGAGACCCCGGTCCTTCCTCATTGGATTGGTCTGGTGCTGCTTGCAATATAATGCCATTCCAGGGAAAAAAGATAAGAGTCAGAGTAATATCATGCAACTGAGTTAACCAATGGGGGAACTTAGTGAATTGTGGCAATGAATCTTAGAAAAGTTTTGTGAAAGCTAAAAGAAGTAGCCAAAAAGCATCTTAAACAACATGGCTAGCTAGCATACTTGCACAACATACAGCACAAGTAAATCACAAGAAATCTGATTCGTAAGCCTACAGGTTAAAGGGATAAGGAACAGTTTGAGCTTCAAAATCACATGGACTGTCGGGAGCCAAATGCTGTAGATCCTAAGTCATTTCACAGACACTCTTTATTTGAGAGGTTATTTAAATGGATCACTCATAAATTGTCTTTTCTATGCACCGGCTTGCAGTTTGTATTGCCACCTGGATCTTGAAAAGAAACCAATTATGGAGTTTCAAAAGAAAAAAGCGTAAACTAAAACCATCCAAACAATAATGAGGTGGTGCGTGAAAACAAATGTTAAGAGATATTTCGGTTAGGCACAAATATAATTAGGTATTTGAGAATGAGTTGGGTTGAGATGGGAGGAGTTTTATCCTCCAACTTGATGCGTGGTTTTCTAGCCCACCAAGATTGAGTTTCCTCAATGATGCTGATTGAGGGGTCCATGGTCATCTTTGGACCATTGGGCATTTGAGCTAGTAAGAAAAGAATAAGTCGTTGAGATGGACAAATTTGGATAATGACTGCTCTGCCAAATATGTAGGATCTGTGATGAACAGGATATACCAGTTGGAAACTCTACAATTCTAATGAATTTTGGACAGAATAAGCGGAGAGGTTGTGTAGCATCCAGGCACATACCGGCTTGTTTAGACTTGGGAAAATAAAAGCACCATCATAGCTCACAAGGATTTGGGAAAAACTGAAATTCCAAAAGTAACAGAGGAGCCACTCAATAAGCCTATCATGGATGGAACCAGTTGAAATCAATGGCTTGCCTTATGTTGAATGGGTGGATATGTAAATAAGGGGATTGATTTTTGGGGAGAATAATTCTTACCCAAAGCTGCACCTTGGCTGGTGCTAGCAATGAATATTGCTTCAGAGTATTACCCAAAGGATGATCTTGTATGTATTATGGTTAATGTAATTGTTGTTGCAAAGGATATTACTTATCAGAAAGATTAAAACATTTGATTTTGATAAAGAATTACAAAACTATAAACAAAACTACTTCTTGACAAAACACAATTCTTATCCTTATAGAGCTTTTAGCTATGAGGTTGTATTATATGAGCTTTAACCTACAAATAAGTTGTTGTTTATCTGTGTGCTGCCTAAGACGCAGGCCTCAATGCAATGGTTGGTGGCCCACAGTTGCTTGTAGTCAAGATATTGACACAGCCTCTCAGCAAAAACTGCTGGGTAGGCTGCGTCGGAAAATTGTACTCCCCCAAGCTTGCTTGTTCAGAAGCCTTGGGCATGAGGTTCGCCCTTTTTAGCTGTGTGTTGTCTCTGCTGTTTCAGAATTCATCACCTTTTTTGTGTCCTTTTCCTTTGTTTTGGTTCCGGGGTGGGGGCCACAGTAGTTTTGAGGCCCATAAAATCTTTAATGTTAAGCAATCAACATAATGGTTTTTCAATTTAATTAGGATAAAAAAAAAGTATCTACATTCGGGAGCTGTTTGTGTATAATGTTTCAATCATTACATGGTTATGTCATTCTTCGTATTTAGCTTATCTTTCAATACTCTTAACTATCAACAACTGTAATTCCTTATTCCCTCCAACCTCTCCCCACCCCAACCCCCACCAAAGAAAATAAAAGAAAAAAACCTCCCTTTGTTCAGATAGATCTAAGGGATTACCATGGCTCTAGATAACTTTGGCATATACCTTTGTACTAGAGACACAAAGGCCTCCGTTGAACATTTTCATTCATCATAAAATGACTTCCCATTAAAAAAAATGTCATAGATGGAGCTCTACTTATGTTATAAATTATTTTTTACGTAGGGACACCAAATCTATTTCCCGTTTTATAATACATATTATGTCTAGTAGTTACCAATTTATTTTTATTTTAAGACGCAGTTGATTTCATGAATGAATTTCTTTTTCAGAAAAACACAAATCATACCAAAGATTGTCTTACTGTGGCTGAAATGGGGTTATCAAAATGGATGACTAAGTGAAAACTAAAACGATGAAATAAGAAGCAAAAAAATTAGTGCTAATTTACGAATAGCTCAAATACATGATTAGCTGCAAGAAAGTCATTTAATGTTGCATAAAAATGTGCAAGAGAGGCCTTTGAATGCTCCACTATGAATGGTGATTTCATTTAGATTGTAGAAGCTAAAGGAGTCGACAGTAGGTCTAAAATGAGCATCGCAGAAATGGGGAGAAAGACAAGCATGGGAGGACACTTGTCCTGTACACATGAATTTGCATAAATGTGCACACACACTTGAGCATGAGAATCACTTTGTATGAAGGAAACATTTGTAAGCTAGGCGTGTTTTGAGTTTAATAAATGTTCATATGAATCAGGAATGTGTTCCAGTAATCTTATCAGATCAGTTAGAATTACCTTTCCAGAATGTCATTGACTACACAAAGATATCAATCAAGTGGCCATCAACACGAATTGGACAACTCTTGGAGTACCTAGAGTCAATTCCAGGTTGATCTGAACTTGGCATCTATATGCACTTAATTACATGCATGCCATAACACTCGTTGCTTTGTTTTACTTTTCAGATGAAGATATAGAGAGAATGATTGCCCGTGGCAGACAGGTGAGGTGCTTATGGGTTTATGCTTCGGAAACTAAAGAATGCTCGGCGATGCTTGGCATAATGTGGGAACTTCAGAGGAAAGTGAGGAAGTTCCACCAGTCGGCAGAAACATTTTGGCTACATAATAGATCAATTGTAAACAGAAATTTGGAAGATTTTGCTAGTTGGAAACATCCAGTGCCTTTGCCATGATTTTGCTCAAACACTAAGTTTGTAATTCTGGTTGGTTCTTTTATAATTATATTCAGTGGAGATTTGCTAATTGGAAACATCCAATGCCAATTTTAAGTGGTAATAAACCCAGTTTGCACGGTTCAAAATGAACATATTTGAAAAGTTTCAAAATTTATCGAGTTCAGCGGAAGAAATAATTAAACTAAAGCAGTTTTATTTTGGTAACTCTCTCCTGGGCAATAGCCTTTGCTTCAGTTTTAGAAATAATGGGAGCTATTTAGTTTTGCTCCAAAGACTTCTCAAAATGCCAAGTGATCTGTCTCCTTCTACCGTCAATGGATGCTATAACCGCATTCCATGTATCTGCAGGAGGTTTCATCACATACATCTCCATCTCCCATTGACGGTGCCACATTCTCTTCACAGGAGTTGCTCTAGTCATATGGAACATTTCTTGATTCAGTAAACCCATCTGTATAATATAATGTAATATACAAAGAAAAGAAATGAGTTCTAACGAACTCAATAAAGGAAAACACCTCACATACATGTCGACGGTGTATCAAGTAAGCACAAATGTAGAGAATGATATGCAAATATATGGATGTAGTTATAAGTCTAACTATGCAAGTCTCTGCATGGTTGACATGCTTGAAGATAGAACACCAGCCCTCCTTTGGATAGGTCTAGTCACTCTGATCCTTCACGGACTGATTACCTCTATTGGGATCTCGGGTAAAGGGGTTCAATCCTCGTCAATCAACCATGGCTGGGGTTTAGGTCAACACTCTCTCACCATGACTATTGGCATGAGTACTGGCATATGTCGGGGTTTCTAATCCAATGCAAGGTGATACAGTGACATACTACATGTAGTCCAGATACTTCTCCTATGGCACCAATCAACTCGGTTCAGTATCATTCCCTACCTAGGAATGAGAACCCTCATGGACTAGCTACCGTTGTTGGACTCCATTCCCTAACCCTATGGTCATCCACATATTGTTGGGGCAAATGCTCTCATGACCCCTCACGACCCCCGGCCGCTCTTTAGATGTGCATAAGCCCAAACCCTAACATATGGAACCCCACTAATGCATGATCAATAGTGGACCACTAAGTCTCCACACTGACTGGTTATCGTTGTAGGATGAAACAGAGTCACGTTTGTCACATCCACCCAGCCGGGCTCTACCTGGCATACCCGAGTGTGTGATCCATAACCCCAAAGATCAGTATTGAGGAAACCATTCCCCCGCATTCACAATAATATAATCAATAACAAGACTAAATCAATGTTACACTCTATTAATAGAATGATCAAGATAGTATTCATAAGAATAACAATATAATCAGAGTGCGGAAAAATGATACCAATATAATAAATCAAATGTAGATTGTCGTGGGAAAATCACTCTATAGGTACAGCAGAATGTAGCTAGAAACTAAAAAGAAAGATTACAACCAATTCCCAAAATAAAAGGAACAGAAAAGAAGTAATCAAACTAAACTTGTCACATCCACCTAGCCGGTACCCTACCTGGCATACCCGAGTGTGTGATCTACAGCCCCGAAGATCAGTATCGAGGAAATCAACTTCCCACATTCACAATAATATAATCAAGAACAAAACTAAACCAAAGTTATCAATATTAATCAATAGATCAAAGCAAAGTAATGAGATAACATCAGAGAGTGCAGAAATGATACCAATATATATATATATATATATATATATATATATATATATATATATAAAATCAAAATGTAGAGTGAGGCAGAATCTCACTCCACGAATACATCAAAATGTAGTTCGAATGTCAAAAGACGATTACAACCGATTCCAAAGGAAAGAAAGATATAATAATCAAACTAAGCTAGAGTTTATTCTACTTTATATAGAACGTCTTCATAAACATAGACTTCAGAAATTAAGCTCGGACGCTCCCACTCCATGGTAGGGCTAATCATGGTACAAAGCATGATCACTCGAGGGATCATCACCGAGATCTTCATAACTGCCAACACCTTGTGTGTAGTACGCTTCTTCAGCTTGTGCTATCTCATATTGACCTTCATAGTCTTCTATACCTGTAGAATAATCTAACAAAAGATATTTGTACAAAATGAGTGAGTTCAAGAGAACTCAGCAAGGCAAGTTATTCCATAACAACATAAATAACATGATAACAGAAACATAGCATGATGCAATATAATATGAGACAGACGATGCATGTATGAGTCTAACTCTATGTATGTTTGTCTCTATTGGTAGACATCCTTTAAGTCATAGCACCATACTTCTTTGGGAAGGTCATTCACTCTCCCTCAACCATCTTGGTATCTTGGGTTCTGCCGGTGGTAGTTGGGTCTTGCATCCCTCTTGGACATTCCATGGCAGGGGTTTAGGTCACCTCTCTCTCACATCACCATTTGTCTAAGTATTGGCTCATGTTAGGGTAAAGCCTAGCCAAATGCGAGTCATCTACTTGGTTACATCAACTCAGATCCAGATATGTCCATTCCTCACCCAGGCGATCTTTTCCGGAATCCTTCACACTAGAGTCAACGTATCCTATGGCTACAGCCAATCGGACTACAGACTCATCAATCCTATTGGTCATCCACAAGTAGTAAACGGGAAGCTCTCATGTCCCCTCACAGATTGGTTACCTGTCTTGAGCGCCCATGAGCCCAAGTCTACTAAATGCGACCCTACCAATGAATGGCCTCCCACGAGTATCCACAATGTGATTCATGTCCTCTCACGGGTTGGTTACCTGTCACGCCCTCCCAGCCGGTACCCTATCTGGCATACCCGAGAGTGTGATCCACAGCCCGAAGATCAGGTATCGAGTGATCAACCTCCCACATAAACAATAACATAATCATGAACAATCATAACATGAGTGCGGAAGATAAATCATAGATCCAATAATGAAAGAATGAATCATAAACGAATCGGAATAATAGACATAATCAGAGTATCAAATAGATAAGTAAAGTGAAGCAAAAATCCCACTTTACATCCAGCGGAAAAGTAGCTCTAAAGAATAAACTAGATAAAAGCTAATCCCAGTAGCAAGTACATTGGGTAACTAAATTATTCTCCACTTTGTAGACGACATCCTTGTATGTATAGATCTCATAAATAGCACAAGGACGCTTCCACTCAATGGTCGGACTAAGCATCGTACGGAGCATAACCACCCGTGGGATCTTCAGAGTAATTGTGGTAACCGCAATCACCTTCCTGGAGATATGTCTCTTCGCCTTGCACTTCCTCATAGGAACCGTCATAGTACTCAAGACTACTGCGGGATAGTCTAATAACATTGTACAATAAAGGAATGAGTTTCAAAGAAACTCGGTAAGGCGATTAAAATCCATAATAACATAAATGGCAGGATTCCGAACAAACATAAATGCAATATGATATGAGACAATCAATGAATGAATGAATCTAACTCTATGTATGCTGGTCTCTATTAGCGGACATGCTTTAAGTCATAGCACCGTACTTCTTTAGGAAAGTCCACTCACATCCTCAACCATTTAAGATATCTTGGATTCTCTCACGGATCATTTCACCGGTCTTGAGCAGCCGATTGGTAATGGGTCCTTCATCCCCCAGGACAAACCTTGGCAGGGGGTTAAGTCAACACACTCTCTCACAACCATTTGGTATAAGTCTCTGGCGCATGTCGGGGTAAAACCTAGCCAAATGCAAGTCTTCTACTTAGTTACATCAAGTCAGATCCAGATACTTCCATTCCTCGTCCCCGACGATCCTTTCCGGTATCCTTCACACTAGAGTCGGCGTATCCTATGGCACCGACCAACTCGGACTACGGACTCATCAACCCTATTGATCATCCACATATGGTAAACGGGAAGCTCTCACGTCCTCTCACGGGTTGGTTACCGGTCTTAAGCGCCCGTGAGCCCAAGTCTAACCATATGCAACCCTACCAATAAATGGCCCCCACAATGTGATTCCTGTCCTCTCACGGGTTGGTTACCGGTCTTGAGCGCCCATGAGTCCCCATTGCTACCACGGGTCGTTCGGTCTCAATACCCCTCCGATTAGGGTCCGACATAACAGACATCCTAGCCAAACACTACTAGACAATCCTATATATGTCATCCAACAGTTTAGGAAGGTGTCCAGAGGGCATCTCCGGAAATATCCCATAATATTCCCGTAGTAGTCCAAGGACAGAAGTGTCAAAAGGACACCTCTCCTTTCCAAACCATACGTAAGCATACACATGCATCAATTCATATCATCACATATATGGTAACTTCATATATGGAAAGAAATCAATAATTACAATCACTTGTATACAATTGGTAAGTAAATCATACATGAATCAATTTAATATGATTAAGCAACGCTACTGTAATCAAAGTTATGCAACAGTAGTATATCATTGTAAGAATCTAATTTAGGAAACATATCAATGATATTCAAATATAGAAACTAGATTCATGCTATCTATGTAATTAAGGAAATAACCATCCTTACCTTTTATAACTCGCAAAGAATCCTAAGAAATCAAGTAAGATCTTGGCAAACTTGAGAAGAAGGTCCTAAACAAGTATATACAACATATTAGGAAAGATCCCTAACAGAAAATATATCAAAACATCCGAAATGCACCAATTCTGGAGTTGCTTTGTACTCATTGGTCGAGTGGATTGGTCGAGTGGTCCAATCGACCAATCAGTCGACCAATGCAGACGATAGCTTATAAAATCGGAGTTTTAAGATATGAAATCCGAATTTGGTGGTTCAAAAGGGTACTAATCAAGGGGTAGACTACATCAGTAGTATTCTAGCATATAGGGGACCTCAAATCACTAATCAAATCAAGGTATCAAGATCCAAATTAGGAAACAAAAAGTTACCATAATTAACTCAAACATGGATCTTGATGAATTTTGAAATAGAAAACAAGGACAAGAACTATAGGAGGATGGATCATTGCTTTCGTAATGAAAACATGAAAACATACATAGGTCTTCATGGAATAAGGCTTAGAAGCATAAATCTAAATAAGGAAATAAAACCTACCATATATGTAATTATCATGCATCATGAAGAACACATAGTAAGGTAGAAGAGAACAACTAGAATTCTATGGATTATGGATCATGGAAAGAAAACACAACCATTAACCACTAACATGATCCATGAAAGAAGATCCAAAGAGATCGGAATTCAGATTAGAAGATTAACAGAGATTAAATCATAGTTTGATCATGAATCCTTCAAAAGCTTGCAATGATCATGGTTAAGATCATTGTTCTAGCCTTAAATCCTTAGGATGATCATGAGAACATGTTCGAGAGATGTTTGCAACAGAGAATGCAGCATCTCTTCTACTGTCTCAACTCAAAAAGGAAAGAAAAACAAAGATGGAGGAGAAGAAGAGAGAGTAGACATACCTTTTGATGCAAAAAGAAGAGTTCCGACGAAGATCCGCCAAGAAAACTCCAAGGATGCAAGAGAGATGACTTGCGAGAGGTCTTTGGTTCGTTCCGAGAGGGTTTGGAGGCAGCAAATACGAAGTGGACTCGAGGTTAGACTTAAATAGAGCAAGAATCAACCTAATTGCCAAAGACAAGCACCCATTGGTCGAGTGGATTGGTCGATCGGCCCGGTCGACCAATCGATCGACCAATGCAAGATGAAGAAGGCCAAAACAGGGAATTGAAGGTCCAGATCAAATCCAAACCTAAAGGGGTTTTGCACACAAGTCAAGTGACTTACCTAGTAGGTAGAAATGCCTTCAAACCAAGATAGAGAGCACTCCAAGTCCATCAACTAATTAGATCTTCATCAGGATTCTGTTTCCATAAATAGAACCTCATCATCAACCTTCATGGATTCAAAGCTAGACACCAAGTCCTCTCTTGGGATGGCCCAAAGCTGACTTCTTACTTTACTTCGGGTCATCGGACCTACAAATAACATGGTTTCCGGGTCAAGGTTAGGGCTGGGTTTCACATTCTCCCCCCTTTAAAGAAATTTCGTCCCCCAAATTGAAAGCGTACTGTGCTTCCAAAGAGGTAAGGAAACTTCTCCTTCATGTCTTCTTCCTTCTCCCAAGAAGCTTCTTCAGGGGGTATGGTTCTTCCACCGAATCTTCACCAAAGGAATGGCGCGATTCCGCAGCTGCTTGTCCTTCCTATCCAGGATTTCGGCCGGTTCTTCATCATAGGTCAAATCAGCACTAAGTCCTTCAGTGCTTGCTGCAAAATGTGTTCCGGATTCTCTATGTATTTTCGGAGCATCGAAATATGGAACACATTGTGCACACCAGCAAGAGACGGAGGTAATGCTAATCGATACGCAACAGGTCCAACCTTTTCCAAAATCTCGAAAGGTCCAATGTAACGAGGGCTAAGCTTTCCCTTAACATTGAATCTCATCACACCCTTCATTGGTGAGACCTTCAGAAAGACTTTCTCTCCAACTTGAAATTCCAAATCGGTCCTTCTCTTATCAAGATAAGATTTCTGTCTCGATCAAGGCGGACTTAATCCTTTCTCTTATCATATCTACCATAGCACTTGTAGCTTCAATCATCTCAGGACCTAAGACTTTTCTTTCACTTGTCTCGACCCAAGACAAAGGTGTCCTACAAGTACTACCATACAAAGCCTTGAATGGAGCCATGCCTATTGTTGCTTGATAACTGTTGTTATAGGCAAACTCAACCAAAGCTAGGTGTTCATCCCAATTACCACCCATATCCACCACACAAGATCCGAGCATGTCTTCCAATGTCCGAATTGTCCGCTCGGATTGTCCATCGACCGTGGATGATGAGCTGTACTCAAGTTCAATTGGGTTCCCAAGGCCTTCTCGCAAACTATTCCAAAACCTTGAGGTGAACCTAGGATCACGATCCGAAACAATACTCAATGGCACACCATGCGACGAACCACATTATCCACATAAAGCCTTGCTAGCTTATCCGAGAGTATGAGTGATCTTCATAGGAATGAAATGGGCTGATTTGGTCAACCTATCAACAATCACCCACACAGTGTCATTGCCTTTACTTGTCCGAGGCAAGCTAGTCACAAAGTCCATGGAGATATCTTCCCACTTCCAACTAGGAATAGGAAGAGGCTGAAGTAATCCAGATGGAGGTTGTCGAACGGCTTTCACACGTTGGCAAGTCTCACACTTGGCAACAAAATCATCAACATCCGCCTTTAGACCAATCCACCAAAAATGTTCCTTCAAGTCCTTGTACATCTTGGTGCTTCCCGGTGTACAGAAAAGACCGATCGGTGTGCTTCCTTCAATATTTCTTTCTTAACTTCTTCATTTGCAGGCACGCACAGTCTTCCTCTAAACAACAAAGCACCATCCATGGATATACCAAAGTCGGGGTCCGACTCAGATTCGAAGAAATCTTCTCAACTTTGATCAAAAACTCCCGATCGAACTCTGCGAGCAACAATCTTATCTCTAAGACCAGATCTTGCCGTCATGGCGTAAAGAATAAAATCAGATATCTCGGGGACGATTTCCAAATCAAAACTCTCAATAGAAGACCACAATGGTAAACTCAAAGCATTCAAATCCAAAGTCTTCTTCTGGTTCTTCCTACTAAGAGCATCAGCAACAACATTTGCTTTCCCAGGATGATACCGAATATCACAATCATAATCGGAGACGAGTTCCAACCATCTCCTTTGTCTCATGTTCAACTCCTTTTGGGTAAAGAAATATTTCAAACTCTTATGATCCGTGAAAATGGCAATCTTCTCACCGTAAAGATAATGTCTCCAAATCTTCAAAGCAAAGACAACGGCGGCAAGTTCTAGATCGTGAGTGGGGTAATTCCGCTCATAATCCTTCAATTGCCGAGAAGCATAGGCTACGACCTTGCCATGTTGCATCAGTACACAACCCAAACCAATCTTTGACGCATCGGTATAAACTGTCATACCACCGGAACTATCGGTATAGTCAAAACCGGGGCACTTGTCAATCTATCTTTCAACTCTTGGAAATTCTTCTCACAAAGCGTCGGACCAAACAAACTTCTCTTCTTTCCTGGTCAACTTAGTCATAGGAGCAGCCAACCGAGAAAAGTTCTCAATAAACCTTCGGTAGTAACCCGCCAATCCAAGAAAACTTCTTATTTCCGTTCTTGACTTCGGTCTCTCCCAATCAGCCACAGCTTGGACCTTTTCAGGATCGACACGAATACCTTCGGCTGAAACTACATGACCAAGGAAAACCACTCTCTTAAGCCAGAAATCACACTTGCTAAACTTAGCAAACAACTTCTTTCCCGCAACCTTTGCAAAGTGAAACTTAGATGACTCGCATGCTCTTCTTCGCTCTTCGAATATATCAAGATGTCATCAATGAAAACAATCACAAACTTATCAAGCACATCATGAAATACTCGGTTCATGAGGTCCATGAACACCGCAGAGCATTGGTCAATCCGAAGGGCATGACTCTAAACTCGTAGTGACCATACCGCGTTCGGAAAGCTGTCTTGAAGATATCACTAGACTTCACTTTCAATTGGTGATATCCGGACCTTAAGTCAATCTTCGAGAACACAACTGCACCCTTCAACTGATCGAAGAGATCATCGATTCCTGGGCAGCGGATATCTATTCTTGATAGTCAACTTATTCAACTCACGGTAGTCGATGCACAAGCGCATACTACCGTCTTTCTTCTTGACGAACAAGACCGGAGCTCCCCAAGGTGAAACTCCCTTCTCTTCTTTAACTTTTCCCACCTAGTGTGTCACCTTGGTTTCCAAATCATAAGCAAGATATCCAAGAACATCATCAACAACTTGCTTCCACTCTTTACTTAAAATCATCAAAAATCCACTTGACCAAATGATTTGAAAACTTAAATTATGCTCAAATATATCCATATAGTCATCAAACAATATTCCATAAGGCAAAAATCACATTTTCCAAAAATTCAACAGCAAATGAGGTCACTGTGACCATTGGTCGAGTGATTGGTCAAGTGACCCAGTCGACCAATCAGTCGACCAATGAAGACAGAATGCGAAAATTCGCATTATAAGCCTCATTTCCACATTCCAACCTCATTCTAACTTCTTCCAAAGGTGAGAGAGCTCTAGGGAAAATATCCAAGAGTTCCCACAAGTGTTCTTGAGGTGATTTAGTGCTTCAACAACAACACCACAACACACCATCTTCACAAACAAGGTAAATCTCTCATTCTTTCTTCCATTTTCATCTTCTCATGCTTGCATTTCAATAAAACCATGCTTTACTTGTATCCAATGCTAGAAATCATGCTTAGGAATGCTTAGAAACATATTCCCTAGGTTTTAAACACAATGACATGCATAGACAACAAGTTTTAACACATTTGGTGCTCATCTCGCAAAGTTTTATACCGAAATCGATATCTTTAGAAAAATTTCGTTTTCTCTCAAACCGCTTGAAATTTTCGCACTAGATCAAATGCTACATGCTCAAGATGACATTGTAGATAGGTCCATACAATTTGATTTAACCAATTTCAACTTTTCAAAAATCCAATTTTGACCTAAATTGCAAAATCCCCAAATTTCCTTCTTGCTGAATTTTTCGCTTTAATCCATGTTTTCGATCGATTTTCATCAAAACAACTTCATAGACATGAAATTCCAAGTATTGTGCACATGCTAGTATGTTCAAATCAAATTTCCCCCAAATTTGAAATTTTCCGAAAAATTACGAAAATACCCTTTTGGCTCAAATCTTGAAATAGCACTAATTGGAAATGTCTCTTGTCTCTTCCACAGATACATCATGCAGAGGGGAGGACGAGGTGGAGGTAGAGGTCGAGGTCGCATCGTAGGTGCTCTTAGGGGCAGAGGTCAGGTTCCTTTCGAACCTAGAGAGGAGGTTAGGAGACCGGACCTATTTGACACACCTCAGGCCGAGTTTCTGTACGAGGCCTACTTCAGCTATTGTAACATCGAGATGGGGCGTCTACTTCACTTACGCCAGCTCAGAGCCTTTAGGATCCGGCAGAGGTTCTACACTTTACAGTGGACTCACCTCTTCACCGAGGATTTGCCGGTATACCCGGAGCTAGTGAGGTTGTTCTTCAAGCAACCTTACTTACACGAGAGGAGGCTAGAGGCCGGGGACATCCACTCGGACTTGTCCTCGGGAGTAGGGTCCTTCGGACTCGGATTCGCTTCTCTACCCGGACACCGGCCGAGATCTTGCAGGTCCCTTACTATCCACAAGCAGTGTGTGTGGATACCTGCAGGGGCAGATCTGGACAGCCATCTGATGCCGTACGAGCTTCGCGAGATATGCTCTACGCTATGGGATAGCCGCCGATGCTTCACACCGTGGACTAGCGGACGGATGACGGGTTCTGCACGTATTATCGGTCGCATAGTCGGCCGAAACATCATGCCGAAAGCCGGACATCACCATCGGGTCACGGTGATGGAGGCCTTGGTCATTTACCGCATCTACATGGGCTTCGAGATCGATCTCTCCTACATCATTCAGCAGGTCATGCTTGGACTTAGTTCTGCGGCCTAGCATGCGGAACCTTTGCTATGGGAGGCTTCGACTTTGATCTTCGGGCATTTCGGGGTGAGTTTCGAGGATACACCGATGGACACTAGATCCGGGGATACCCCATTGGGACTCGGACCATTCGTCGAGATGAGACTACATCGCTTAGAGAGATCTCCTGGTCCGGAGGGTGAGGATGATGATGAATCGAGAGGATGAGGATCGGGGATCGGAGGATGGAGGAGAGGATATCGGTCCCGATAGTGATGATCAGGCCGGAGATGATGCAGATATGCGCGAGGCTGAGCCCGTGCATCACGAGTTTCCTTCATCACACTTCGAGGCGGCGGCCCTTCGCATGCGGTTCCGGAGACTTCGGATCTTGGTGCACAGATGAGATCGATGACTTCCATGCTAGAGAGGATGGAGGTCGGACAGGAGCAGATGTACGAGAGGATGGAGTCTCGACAGGACGGATAGAGCATCGGGTGACTCAGCTAGCGAGAGGAGTTCGAGCATATAGAGATCGAGTAGATCACCTAGATAGACCGTACCTTAGGATTTTCCATTTATGCATTTCAGATGTAATCATTGTAAAAACTTTTGAAATTAATGAAGTTCATTTTGTTTCTCTTTAATTATTGTATGTTATGCACTTTTCTTTTCCTTGCATTAGTGACATTTGTTCAAGTATAATTATGGTATGTTATTCGAAAATGTTCTGTTATGCCTCAAAGTTCAAGTTTCTAATTCTGTGTTCTATTATTCACTTCTAAGAGTAGAAGAGTCATTTCAGATCAATGACTTAGGAATGTTCAGTTGTTGTCTTTTGTGGTTAGGATCTCCTCGAACCTTGGGCTCGATCCCAATCATCCACGCCCTCCCGGCCCGGTACCCTATCCGGCATACCCGAGAGTGTGATCCACAGCCCGAAGATCAGGTATCGAGTGATCAACCTCCCACATAAACAATAACATAATCATGAACAATCATAACAAGAGTGCGGAAGATAAATCATAGATCCAATAATGAAAGAATGAATCATAAACGAATCGGAATAATAGACATAATCGAGTATCAAACGAGATAAGTAAAGTGAAGCAAAAATCCCACTTTACATCCAACTGGAAAAGTAGCTCTAAAGAATAAACTAGATAAAAGCTAATCCCGGTAGCAAGTACATTGGGTAACTAAATTATTCTCCACTTTGTAGACGACATCCTTGTAGGTGTAGATCTCATAAATAGCACAAGGACGCTTCCACTCAATGGTCGGACTAAGCATCGTATGGAGCATAACCACCCGTGGGATCTTCGGAGTAATTGTGGTAACCGCAATCACCTTCCTGGAGATATGTCTCTTCGCCTTGCGCTTCCTCATGGGGACCGTCATAGTACTCGGTACTGCAGGATAGTCTAACAACATTGTACAATAAAGGAATGCGTTTCAAAGAAACTCGGTAAGGCGATTAAAATCCATAATAACATAAATGGCAGGATTCCGAACAATCATAAATGCAATATGATATGAGACAAACAATGAATGAATGAATCTAACTCTATGTATGCTGGTCTCTATTGGCGGACATGCTTTAAGTCATAGCACCGTACTTCTTTAGGAAAGTCCACTCACATCCTCAACCATTTAAGATATCTTGGATTCCCTCCAGACCATTTAACCGATATCTCGGGCAGCCGATTGGTAATGGGTCCTTCATCCCTCAGGACAAACCTTGGCGGGGGGTTAAGTCAACACACTCTCTCACAACCATTTGGTATAAGTATCTTGGCGCATGTCGGGGTAAAACCTAGCCAAATGCAAGTCTTCTACTTGGTTACATCAAGTCGATCCGAGATACTTCCATTCCTCGTCCCCGACGATCCTTTCCGGTATCCTTCACACTAGAGTCGGCGTATCCTATGGCACCGACCAACTCGGACTACGGACTCATCAACCCTATTGGTTATCCACATATGGTAAACGGGAAGCTCTCACGTCCTCTCACGGGTTGGTTACCGGTCTTAAGCGCCCGTGAGCCCAAGTCTAACCATATGCAACCCTACCAATAAATGGCCCCCACAATGTGATTCCTGTCCTCTCACGGGTTGGTTACCGGTCTTGAGCGCCCATGAATCCCCATTGCTACCACGGGTCGTTCGGTCTCAATACCCCTCCGATTAGGGTCCGACATAACAGGACATCCTAGCCAAACACTACTAGACAATCCTATATATGTCATCCAACGAGTTTAGGAAGGTGTCCGGAGGGCATCTCCGGAAATATCCCATAATATTCCCGTAGTAGTCCAAGGACAGAAGTGTCAAAAGGACACCTCTCCTTTCCAAACCATACGTAAGCATACACATGCATCAATTCATATCATCACATATATGGTAACTCCATATATGGAAAGAAATCAATATTTACAATCACTTGTATAACATTGGTAAGTAAATCATACATGAATCAATTCAATATGAATAAGTAATGCTACTGTAATCAAAGTTATGCAACAGTAGTATATCATTGTAAGAATCTAATTTAGGAAACATATTAATGATATTCAAATATAGAAACTAGATTCATGCTATCTATGTAATTAAGGAAATAACCATCCTTACCTTTTATAACTCGCAAAGAATCCTAAGAAATCAAGTAAGATCTTGGCAAACTTGAGAAGAAGGTCCTAAACAAGTATATACAACATATTAGGAAAGATCCCTAGCAGAACATATATCAAAATATCCGAAACAGACCAATTCTGGAGTTGCTTGTACTCATTGGTCGAGTGGATTGGTCGAGTGGTCCAATCGACCAATCAGTCGACCAATGCGAGACGATAGCTTATAAAATCAGAGTTTTAAGATATGAAATCCGAATTTGGTGGTTCAAAAGGGTACTAATCAAGGGGTAGACTATATCAGTAGTATTCTAACATAAAGGGGACCTCAAAACACTAATCAAATCAAGGTATCAAGATCCAAATTAGGAAACAAAAAGTTACCATAAATAAATCAAACATGGATCTTGATAAATTTTGAAATAGAAAACAAGGACAAGAACTATAGGAGGATGGATCATTGCTTTTGGTAATGAAAACATGAAAACATGCATAGGTCTTCATGGAATAAGGCTTAGAAGCATAAATCTAAATAAGGAAATAAAACCTACCATATATGTACTATCATGCATCATGAAGAACACATAGTAAGGTAGAAGAGAACAACTAGAATTCTATGGATTATGGATCATGGAAAGAAAACACAACCATTAACCACTAACATGATCAATATAAGAAGATCCAAAGAGATCAGAATTCAGATTAGAAGATTAACAGAGATTAAATCATGGTTTGATCATGAATCCTTCAAAAGCTTGCAATGATCATGGTTAAGATCATTGTTCTAGCCTTAAATCC
Source organism: Hakea prostrata (assembly GCF_041222555.1). NCBI lineage: Eukaryota > Viridiplantae > Streptophyta > Magnoliopsida > Proteales > Proteaceae > Hakea > Hakea prostrata. The sequence goes on from NC_142600.1 coordinate 8,456,415, forward strand.
TTAGGATGATCATGAGAACATGTTCAGAGATGTTTGCAACAGAGAATGCAGCATCTCTTCCACTATCTCAACTCAAAAAGGAAAGAAAAACAAAGATGGAGGAGAAGAAGAGAGAGTAGACATACCTTTTGATGCAAAAAGAAGAGTTCCGACGAAGATCCGCCAAGAAAACTCCAAGGATGCAAGAGAGATGACTTGCAGAGGTCTTTGGTTCGTTCCAGAGGGTTTGGAGGCAGCAAATACGAAGTGGACTCGAGGTTAGACTTAAATAGAGCAAGAATCAACCTAATTGCCAAAGACAGCACCCATTGGTCGAGTGGATTGGTCGACTGGCCCACTGGCGACCAATCGGTCGACCAATGCTGACAGCAAGGCCAAAACAGGGAATTGAAGGTCCAGATCAAATCCAATCCTAAAGGGGTTTTGCACACAAGTCAAGTGACTTACCTAGTAGGTAGAAATGCCTTCAAACCAAGATAGAGAGCACTCCAAGTCCATCAACTAATTAGATCTTCATCAGGATTCTGTTTCCATAAATAGAACCTCATCATCAACCTTCATGGATTCAAAGCCAGACACCAAGTCCTCTACTGGGATGGCCCAAAGCTGACTTCTTACTTTACTTCGGGTCATCGGACCTACAAATAACAAGGTTTCCGGGTCAAGGTTAGGGCTGGGTTTCACAGGAGAGACATTCGGCTAAGGTTGGGAATAGAGACTCGGCTGTGAGGAGGGAAGATAGAACTAAGGCTGGAGCTCTTGTGGAAGCAAGGAGCTGCTGGAGTTGCTGATTTGCTGGAGAAGAAAGCTGGAGCTCATGTGGAAGCATTGAAGCCTTAGTTTCTTCTTGTTTTTATAACTCTATCTTCTTACTTTCTAGTCTCATGTCAACTATACTTGGTTTTATGCATTTGAATTCTGTTATGGGCTAAATCTTAGCTGTGTTGGGATGATAATAGTACCTAAACCTGAATTTTGATATCTAACTAATCATGTGTTCTTTAGTTTTATTGCAATCCACTTTATTGTTAATGAATTCAGCATGTTATATTGACTAATTTCAGTTCTTGAATGATCTTTCTTGAATGAATGTTATGATTTCATTAATTGAAAAATTAATGAAGTCTAGGTGTTTGTTGAATTGTGTGAGTTAGCATCATCTTTAATTAGGTTGTGTTAATTAGTAGGTTGGGTAGGAATACCCAATTACCTCACATTACCATTGATTGGATTGGGTTTAAATTGCATTCTTAATTCAATTCTTCATAGGAATATGCAGATGTTGATTTAGGATGCTAGCTTATGTGTATTGGAAAATACCATATTGCCATTCATTCCAAGTTCTTGATTTACCTTGGGGTTGTAGTATTGCTTTAGTATTTATGTTATAAAATTCAGGGGAAGAGAAACTTGATTCCTAACACACTTGTCACTCATTAAGTTTCTTCCATTGCTCAAATCTACATTTTAGTTCCTTAGTTTTCTTTACCTGTCATTTGGTTAATTAGTTAGACAATCACCAATCAACCTTGTTAATTTCATTTAAATCAATTTTACTTTTACATTGAAAGTTAAGGATATAATTCTCCGTGGGATCGATACTTATCATTTATTACTTGATTGCGATACGTATACTTGCGTGATATCTTGAGATACAAGCAACAAGTTTTTGGCGCCGTTGCTGGGGAATTTTTGTCTTTAATAATTAGTGTAGAAGTAAGTTTTAGTTATCTACTGAAATTTCTTTACTTTGATATTAGTTTCCTTTTATTCTCAGGTGCTTTTACCCTTGTATGAACATGCTGCCTGATCAAGAGTTGGCACTCTTTGACATCGAAATAGAAAGAACATTTTGAGCTAGAAGAAGGGAGCAACGAGGCCTAGCAGCAGTTCCAACAATGGCTGAAGCAGTGAGAAATGGATTGAATAATAATGAGAATAATATGGCAGCTGAGGGTGATGATAGAGATAGAGCCATCAGAGCATATGCTGTCCCCATGTTGCATGAGCTGAATCCAAGCATAGTACGGCCAGATATTCAAGCCTTCCATTTTGAACTTAAGCCGGTGATGTTCCAAATGCTTCAAATTGTGGGATAATTCAGTGGGCTGTCAACAGAAGATCCTCATCTCCATCTTAGACTCTTCATGGAAGTAAGTGACTCTTTCAAGATACCGGGAGCGACTGAAGAAGCTTTGAGATTGAAGCTATTCCCTTACTCATTGCGGGATAGAGCAAGAGCATGGTTGAACTCCTTACCTCCACAATCAGTAGCCACATGGAATGACTTGGTAGAAAAGTTCTTGATGAAGTACTTCCCTCCAACAAAGAATGCCAAGCTCAGAAATGACATAACTGGTTTTCAACAGTTGGATAGTGAGTCTTTATATGAGACATGGGAGAGGTTTAAAGAGCTCTTGCGTAAATGTCCTCATCATGGCATTCCTCATTGGATTCAGATGGAGACTTTCTACAATGGTTTAAGTGGACAAACTCGATCCATAGTGGATGCATCAGCCAATGGGGCTATATTGGCAAAGTCTTACAATGAGGCTTATGAAATTTTGGAGAGGATGGCCAACAACAACTACCAATGGCCAGCTGAAAGAGGCTGCTGCAAGTAAGAGGGTGGCTGGAATTTATGAGTTGGATGCGGTGACAGCTTAATCGCACAAGTTTCATCCCTCACTAGTGTGCTAAAATCTGTAAACTTGACTGCAACTATACAACCTCAACAAAATCCAGCAGTCTCTTGTACATATTGTGGTGGGGAGCATGTCTTTGATAGTTGTCCATCTAACCCAGAATCAGCCTACTATGTTGGTAATTTCAGCAAAGCTAATAACCCATATTCCAACACTTACAATCCTGGTTGGAGGCAGCACCCTAACTTCTCTTGGAATGGTCAAGGACAGAATGTAGGCCCATCATCTATCCCAACTAGACCTTATCAGCTTCCAAGTGCTCAACAGCAAGTGAAGACTCAGCCTATGGAACCTTCTTCATCAATTGAGCTCCTATTGAAAGAATGCATGGCAAAGAATGATGCAATTATTCAGAGCCAAGCAGCTTCATTGAGAAATTTGGAGAATCAAGTTGGGCAGCTAGCTAATGCTTTAAGCAACAGACCTCAAGGATCATTGCCAACTGATACTGAAAATCCTAGGCGTGAAGGCAAAGAGCATTGCAAGGCTATTTCATTACGGAGTGGGAAACATCTAGAGCCACCTCATTTTAAGTCCAATCAACCGAAGGAGCCTATTCTGTCCAAGAAGAAGGGGAAAAGGAAGATCCAGTGGCTGTTCAAAAGGACCAATCTGATTTTGAAAACCAAAGTGTTGAACCACCAGCTACGAGCTCCATTGCAACGGGGTTCTCCAGAAAAAGTGCCTTATAAACCACCCCCCTTTCCTCAAAGATTTCAAAGGCAGCAACAAAACCATCAGTTCAAGAAATTCTTGGATGTTTTGAAGGAGCTCCACATCAATATACCATTGGTAGAAGCACTTGAACAAATGCCAAATTATGTGAAATTCATGAAAGACATCTTTTCTAAAAAAAAAGAGAGTTTGGAGAGTTTGAAACAGTAGCCATGACACAAGAGAGTAGTGCCTTCTTGCTGAACAAGCTTCCTCAAAAATTAAAGGATCCTGGAAGTTTCACCATTCCTTGTGCTATTAGAGAAAATTATATTGGGAGAGCCCTTTGTGACCTTGGAGCTAGCATTAACCTTATGCCAATGTCAATCTTCAAGAAGCTTGGTGTGGGAGAAGCAAGGCCAACTACGGTAACACTTCAGGTGGCTGATAGATCCTTAGCTCATCCTGAAGGAAAAATTGAAGATGTCTTGGTAAGAGTTGATAAGTTCATCTTCCCTGCTGATTTCATTGTTCTTGATTTTGAAGCTGATAAAGATGTACCCATCATTCTTGGAAGACCCTTCTTGGCCACTGGAAAGACTTTGATTGATGTGCATAAAGGAGAATTAACTATGAGGGTAAATGGAGAGCAAGTCACTTTCAATGTTCTCCAGGAAATGAAATCTCCAGATGAGATAGAGCAATGCTCAATGGTAGATATCATTGAGGAGTTGGTTCTAGAAGAAGTTGAGACAAAGGGCAGTACAGATCCATAGAGCTTTCATTAACATCTGAAATTTCACAAGTGGGTGATGAAGCAGGTAGCTACATTAAATGGTTAGATGCAAGACCAGTTGAGACATTAAGAAAGAGTGGATTTGTTCCTTTTGTATTATCTGAGCATGCAACTCAATCTCCTAAGCCATCAATTGAAGAGCCTCCTGTGTTAGAATTGAAGCCTCTTCCAGGACACCTTAGGTATGCCTATTTGGGTGAAGGAAAGACACTTCAAGTTATCATTTCAGCAGTGCTAACAGCAGAGCAAGAAGATATGTTAATTAAAGTGCTGAAGAAATACAGCAAAGCATTAGGATGGACCCTATCAGATATCAAGGGAATCAGCCCATCAATTTACATGCACAAAATTCTGCTGGAAGACTGCTGTAATAATTATGTGGAGCATCAAAGGAGGCTGAATCCAATTATGAAGGAAGTGGTCAAAAAGGAAATCATTAAATGGTTAGATGCTGGGGTGGTGTATCCAATTTCAGACAGCAAGTGGGTGAGTCAAGTACAATGTGTCCCCAAGAAAGGAGGAATGACAGTTGTGGAGAATGATAATAAGGAGCTGATACCTACAAGGATAGTGAGTGGGTGGAGAATATATATGGACTATAGGAAGCTCAACAAGGCTACAAGGAAAGATCATTTCCCTCTACCCTTCATTGATCAAATGCTTGATAGATTGGCTAGAAAATAGTATTATTGCTTCTTAGATGGATACTCAGGTTACAATCAAATACCCATTGCTCCTGAAGATCAACATAAGACCACTTTCACTTGCCCATATGGTACCTTTGCCTTTAGAAGAATGCCTTTTGGTCTATGCAATGCCCCAGCCACTTTCCAAAGATGTACGATGGCCATTTTCACTGATATGGTGGAACAATTTGTAGAGGTGTTTATGGATGATTTTTCAGTTTTTGGAGAAACTTATGTTGAATGTCTCACTCACTTGGAAAAAGTTCTATAGAGATGTGAAGAAACCAATTTAGTCCTCAACTGGGAAAAATTTCATTTTATGATTAGAGAAGGGATTGTTCTTGGACACAAGGTTTCCAAACAGGGTCTAGAAGTGGATAAAGCCAAGGTTGCCATTATAGAAAAATTACCACCACAATCAAGTGTGAAAGGGATTAGAAGCTTTCTTGGACATGATGGGTTTTATAGAAGGTTCATAAAAGATTTTTCACAAATATCTAAACCATTGTGTAGCCTACTTGAAAAAGAAAGTCAGTTCAGCTTTAATGAAGCATGTATGATAGCATTTTTAGAGTTGAAGAAGAAGCTAATCTCTACACCCATCATTGTGGCACCGGATTGGTCTATTCCCTTTGAGGTCATGTGTGATGCTAGTGATTGGGCTGTAGGAGCAGTTTTGGGACAGCGTAAGAATAAGGTATTCCATTCAATCTATTATGCTAGTCGGACCCTATCGAGAGCACAACTGAATTACACTGCACCGAAAAAGAACTCTTGGCGAGTTGTGTTTGCATTTGACAAATTTAGAGCTTATCTAGTGGGGGCAAAGGTCATTGTGTTCACAGATCATTCAGCCATCAAATATTTGATACACAAGAAGGATGCTAAACCAAGGCTGATTAGATGGATCTTATTACTTCAAGAGTTCAATTTGGAGATAAAAGATAGGAAGGGGACTGAGAATCAAGTGGCTGACCATCTGTCTAGGTTGGAAAATCCAAACCAAGCAGCTGAATTTTAAATTAAAGAAGTCTTCCCTGATGAACAACTCTTTGCTGTTTCCTTCTCACAAACACCTTGGTATGCTGATTTTGCTAATTATTTACTCAGCGGACTTCTACCCCCTATGATGCCCACTCAACAAAGGAAGAAATTTTTACATGAGGTTAAAAGGTATTTCTGGGATGAACCATTCTTATTCAAGCTATATGCAGATCAAATATTGAGGCGTTGTATCCCTGAGGTAGAAGTAGAGGATGTGTTGAGGCAATGCCATGACTCCCCATATGGTGGACATTATCAAGGAGATAGGACAGCAGCAAAGGTCTTGCAATCGGGGTTTTATTGGCCAAGTATGTTCAAAGATGCCTATCAATTCATTCAAAAATGTGATAGATGTCAAAGAGTGGGAAACGTCTCAAAAAGGAATGAAATGCCCTTAACCAATATCTTAGAAGTAGAATTGTTTGATGTTTGGGGAATTGATTTCATGGGGCCTTTTATTCCTTCATATGACAATCTTTACATTTTAGTAGCAGTGGACTATGTATCCAAGAGGGTGGAGGCTGCTGCTTGTTCAACTAATGATGCCAAGGTGGTTATTGATTTCATGAGAAAGAATATCTTCACTAGATTTGGTACTCCAAGAGACATAATCAGTGATGAAGGTTCACATTTTTGCAACAAATATCTTGGAGCTCTATTGTCTAAATATGGAGTTCGTCACAAGGTTGCCTCAAGCTATCATCCCCAAACAAATGGACAAGCTGAAGTTTCTAATAGACAAATCAAGTTGATTTTGGAGAAAACAGTATGCCCAACAAGGAAGGATTGGTCCATAAGGTTAGATGACTCCCTTTGGGCCTACCGGACTGCCAACAAAACACCTTTTGGAATGTCACCATATCAACTTGTGTTTGGAAAGGCTTGCCATCTACCATTGGAACTAGAGCATAAGGCATACTGGGCAATTAAGAAATTCAATTTTGACTCTACTTTGGCTGGTGAGAAGAGAATGCTACAACTCCATCAACTTGATGAATTCAGGCTCCAAGCATATGAGAATGCCAAACTCTACAAGGAGAAAGTGAAGAAATGGCATGACAAGAAAATCTTGCAGAGGGTATTTGAACCAGGTCAACAAGTTCTGCTGTTCAACTCCAGACTCAAACTATTTCCAGGAAAGCTGAAATCAAGATGGTCAGGTCCTTTTACAATAATGACACTATTTCCACATGGAGCAGTGGAGTTGCAAGAGGGCATCTCTAACAGGAAATTTCTAGTCAATGGGCGGAGAGAATCAAGCATTATTGGGGAGCACCATTGGAGCAGGACAAATCTTCAATCAACCTTCAAGAGGCTTAAAAAGAAGGGAGGTCACTTAGATTTCATTATTTTTAGTTTAATTGTGTGCTATTTGTTTATTAGGTGTTGAATTTAAAAAAAAAATTGTCACGTCCTCCAAGCCGGTACCCTATCTGGCATACCCGAGAGTGTGATCCACAGCCCGAAGATCAGGTATCGAGTGATCAACCTCCCACATAAACAATAACATAATCATGAACAATCATAATAAAAGTGCGGAAGATAAACCATAGATCCAATAAGGAAAGAATGAATCATAAATAAATCAGAAAGATAGTTATAATCAGAGTATCAAACAGATAAGTAAAGTGAGGCAAAAATCCCACTCTACAACCAGCGGAAAAGTAGCTCTAAAAAGAATAAACTAGACAAAATCTAATCCCAGTAGCAAGTACATTGGGTAACTAAATTGTTCTCCACTTTATAGACAACATCCTTATAAGTGTAAATCTCATAAATGGCACAAGGACGTTTCCACTCAATGGTCGGACTAAGCATCGTACGGAGCATAACCACTCGCGGGATCTTCAGTGTAATTGTGGTAACCGCAATCACCTTCCTGGAGATATGTCTCCTCGCCTTGCACTTCTTCATAGGGACCGTCATAGTATTCAAGACTGCAGGATAGTCTAACAAACATTGTACAATAAAGGAATGAGTTTCAAAGAAACTCGAGAAGGCGATTAATATCCATAATAACATAAATGGCAGGATTCCGAACAAACATAAATGCAATATGATATGAGACAAGCAATGAATGAATGAATCTAACTCTATGTATGCTGGTCTCTATTGGCAGACATGCTTTAAGTCATAGCACCGTACTTTTTTAGGAAAGTCCACTCACATCCTCAACCATTTAAGATATCTTGGATTCTCTCACGGATCATTTCACCGGTCTTGAGCAGCCGATTGGTAATGGGTCCTTCATCCCTCAGGACAAACCATGGCAGGGGGTTAAGTCAACACACTCTCTCACAACCATTTGGTATAAGTACTGGCGCATGTCAGGGTAAAACCTAGCCATATGCAAGTCTTCTACTTAGTTACATCAAGTCAGATCCAGATATGTCCATTCCTCGCCCCTGGCGATCCTTTCCGGTATCCTTCACACTAGAGTCCTCATAGTCCCTGACTACGGACTCATCAACCCTATTGGTTATCCTCATATGGTAAACGGGAAGCTCTCACGTCCTCTCACGGGTTGGTTACCGGTCTTAAGCGCCCGTGAGCCCAAGTCTAACCATATGCAACCCTACCAATAAATGGCCCCCACAATGTGATTCCTGTCCTCTCACGGGTTGGTTACCGGTCTTGAGCGCCCATGAATCCCATTGCTACCACGGGTCGTTCGGTCTCAATACCCCTCCGATTAGGGTCTAACATAACAGGACATCCTAGCCAAACACTACTAGACAATCCTATATATGTCATCCAACAGTTTAGGAAGGTGTCCAGAGGGCATCTCCGGAAACATCCCATAATATTCCCGTAGTAGTCCAAGGACAGAAGTGTCAAAAGGACACCTCTCCTTTCCAAACCATACTTAAGCATACACATGCATCAATTCATATCATTACATATATGGTAACTTCATATATGGAAAGAAATCAATAAGTACAATCAACTTGTATATAATTGGTAAGTAAATCATTCATGAATCAATTAATCATAAACAAGTAATGCTACTGTAATCAAAGTTATACAACAGTAGTATATCATTGTAAGAATCTAATTTAGGAAACATGTCAATGATATTCAAATAAAGAAACTAGATTCATGCTATCTATGTAATTAAGGAAATAACCATCCTTACCTTTTATAACTTGCAAAGGGATCCTAAGAAATCAAGTAAGATCTTGGCAAACTTGAGAAGAAGGTCCTAAACAAGTATATACAACATATTAGGAAAGATCCCTAACAGAAAAGATACCAAAACATCCAACACAGACCAATTCTTGAGTTGCTGTACTCATTGGTCGAGTGGATTGGTCGACTGGCCCAGTCGACCAATGCAGACAGTAGCCTAAAAAAAACAGAGTTTTAAGATATGAAATCCGAATTTGGTGGTTCAAAAGGGTACTAATCAAGGGGTAAACTACATCAGTAGTATTATAACATATAGGGGACCTCAAAACACCAATCAAATCAAGACATCAAGATCCAAATTAGGAAACAAAAAGTTACCATAATTAGATCAACCATGGATCTCGATGAATTCGAAATAGAAATCAAAGACAAGAACAATAGGAGGATGGATCATTGCTTCAGGTAAAGGTATCATGAAAACATACTTAGATCTTCAAGGAAAAAGGCTTAGAAGCATAAATCTAAATAAGGAAATAAAACCTACCATATATGTAACTACCATGCTTCATGAAGAACACATAGTATGGTAGAAGAGAACAACTAGAGATTGATAGATCATGGATCATGGAAAGAAAACACAGTAATTAACTACTAACATGATCAAAATAGAAGATCCAAGGAGATCAGAAATCAAATCAGAAGTTTAACAAGGTTAGATCATGGTTTGATCATGATTCCTTCAAAAGCTTGCAATGATCATGGTTAAGATCATTGTTCTAGCCTCAAATCCTTAGGATGATCATGAGAACATGTTCAGAGATGTTTGCAACAGAGAATGCAGCATCTCTTCTACTGTCTCAACTCAAAAAGGAAAGAAAAACAAAGATGGAGGAGAAGAAGAGAGAGTAGACATACCTTTTGATGCAAAAGGAAGAGTTTCGACGAAGATCCGTCAAGAAAACACCAAGGATGCAAGGGAGATGACTTGCAGAGGTCTTTGGTTCGTTCCAAAGAGTTTGGAGGCAGCAAATACGAAGTGGACTCGAGATTGGACTTAAATAGAGCAAGAAAAACCTAATTGCCAAAGACAACACTCATTCGACCAATGCTGACCCCAGATCAAATCCAATCCTAAAGGGGTTTTGCACACAAGTCAAGTGACTTACCTAATAGGTAGAAATGCTTTCAAACCAAGATAGAGAGCACTCCAAGTCCATCAACTAATCCGATCTTCATCAAGATTCAGTTTCCATAAATAGAACTTCATCATCAACTTTCATGGATTCAAAGCCAGACACCAAGTCCTCCACTGGGATGGCCCAAAGCTGACTTCTTACTTTACTCCGGGTCATCGGACCTACAAATAACAAGGTTTCCAGGTCAAGTTTAGGGCTGGGTTTTACATTCTCCCCCCCTTAAAGAAATTTCGTCCTCGAAATTGAAAGCGTACCTGTGCTTCCAAAGAGGTAAGGAAACTTCTCCTTCATGTCTTCTTCCTTCTCCCAAGAAGCTTCTTCAGGGGTATGGTTCTTCCACCGAATCTTCACCAAAGGGATGGTGCGATTCCGCAGCTGCTTGTCATTCCTATCCAAGATTTCAGCCGGTTCTTCATCGTAGGTCAAATCAGCACTAAGTCCTTCAGGTGCTTGCTGCGAGATGTGTTCCGGATTCTCTATGTATTTTCGGAGCATCGAAATATGGAACACATTGTGAACACCAGCAAGAGGCGGAGGTAATGCTAATCGATACGCAACAGGTCCAACCTTTTCCAAAATCTCGAAAGGTCCAATGTAACGAGGGCTAAGCTTTCCCTTAACATTGAATCTCATCACACCCTTCATTGGTGAAACCTTCAGAAATACTTTCTCTCCAACTTGAAATTCCAAATCGGTCCTTCTCTTATCAAGATAAGATTTCTCTGTCTTGATCAAGGGCAGACTTAATCCTTTCTCTTATCATATCTACCATAGCACTCGTAGCTTCAATCATTTCAGGACCTAAGACTTTTCTTTCACCTGTCTCAGTCAAGTACAAAGGTGTCCTACAAGTACTGCCATACAAAGCCTTGAATGGAGCCATGCCTATTGTTGCTTGATAACTGTTGTTATAGGTAAACTCAACCAAAGCTAGGTGTTCATCCCAATTACCACCCATATACACCACACGAGATCTGAGCATGTCTTCCAATGTCTGAATTGTCCGCTCGGATTGTCCATCGACTTGTGGATGATGAGCTGTACTCAAGTTCAATTGGGTTCCCAAGGCCTTCTGCAAACTATTCCAAAACCTTGAGGTGAACCTAGGATCACGATCCGAAACAATACTCAATGGCACACCATGCAGACGAACCACATTATCCACATAAAGCCTTGCTAGCTTATCCAGTATGAGTGATCTTCATAGGAATGAAGTGGGCTGATTTGGTCAACCTATCAACAATCACCCACACAGTGTCATTGCCTTTATTTGTCGGAGGCAAGCTAGTCACAAAGTCCATGGAGATATCCTCCCACTTCCAACTAGGAATAGGAAGAGGCTGAAGTAATCCAGATGGAGGTTGTCGAATGGCTTTCACACGTTGGCAAGTCTCACACTTGGCAACAAAATCATCAACATCAGCCTTCAGACCAATCCACCAAAAATGTTCCTTCAAGTCCTTGTACATCTTGGTGCTTCCCGGGTGTATAGTAAAGACTGACTGGTGTGCTTCCTTCAATATTTCTTTCTTAACTTCTTCGTTTGCAGGCACGCACAGTCTTCCTCTAAACAACAAAGCACCATCCATGGATATACCAAAGTCGGGGTCCGACTCAGGATTCGAAGAAATCTTTTTAACTTTGATCAAAAGCTCTTGATCGAACTCTGTGAGCGACAATCTTATCTCTAAGACCAGATCTTGCCGTCATGGCAGAAAGAATAAAATCAGAATTCTCAGGGACGATTTCCAAATCAAAACTCTCAATAGAAGACCACAATGGTAAACTCAAAGCATTCAAATCCAAAGTCTTCTTCTGGTTCTTCCTACTAAGAGCATCAGCAACAACGTTTGCTTTCCCAGGGTGATACTGAATATCACAATCATAATCGGAGACTAGTTCCAACCATCTCCTTTGTCTCATGTTCAACTCCTTTTGGGTAAAGAAGTATTTCAAACTCTTATGATCCGTGAAAATGGCAATCTTCTCACCGTAAAGGTAATGTCTCCAAATCTTCAAATCAAAGACAACGGCGGCAAGTTCTAGATCGTGAGTGGGGTAATTCCGCTCATAATCCTTCAATTGCCGAGAAGCATAGGCTACGACCTTGCCATGTTGCATCAGTACACAACCCAAACCAATCTTTGACGCATCGGTATAAACTGTCATACCACCGGAACTATCAGGTATAGTCAAAACCGGGGCACTTGTCAATCTATCTTTCAACTCTTGGAAATTCTTCTCACAGGCGTCAGACCAAACAAACTTTTCTTCTTTCCTGGTCAACTTAGTCATAGGAGCAGCCAACCGAGAAAAGTTCTCAATAAACCTTCGGTAGTAACCCGCCAATCCAAGAAAACTTCTTATTTCCGTTACTGACTTCGGTCTTTCCCAATCAGCCACAGCTTGGACCTTTTCAGGATCGACACGAATACCTTCGGCTGAAACTACATGACCAAGGAATACCACTCTCTTAAGCCAGAAATCACACTTGCTAAACTTAGCAAACAACTTCTTTTCTCGCAACCTTTGCAAAGTGAAACTTAGATGACTCGCATGCTCTTCTTCGCTCTTCGAATAGATAAAGATGTCATCAATGAAAACAATCACAAACTTATCAAGCACATCGTGAAATACTCGGTTCATGAGGTCCATGAACACCGCAGGAGCATTGGTCAATCCGAAGGGCATGACTCTAAACTCGTAGTGACCATACCGCGTTCGGAAAGCTGTCTTGAAGATATCACTAGACTTCACTTTCAATTGGTGATATCCGGACCTTAAGTCAATCTTTGAGAACACAACCTGCACCCTTCAACCGATCGAAGAGATCATCAATTCCGGGCAGCGGATATCTATTCTTGATAGTCAACTTATTCAACTCACGGTAGTCGATGCACAAGCGCATACTACCATCTTTCTTCTTGACAAACAAGACCGGAGCTCCCCAAGGTGACACACTAGGTTGTACGAAACCTCTATCAATGAGCTCATTCAACTGATTTTGCAACTCTTTCAACTCAGTAGGAGCCATCCTATACGGAGCTTTAGATACCGGAGCGGCACCGGGGACGAGATCAATAGAAAACTCGACATCCCCGTCCGGAGGCACTCCCGATAGATCATCAGGGAAGACATCAACAAATTCGCAGACAACTCTGACTTCATCAACTCTTTTCTCCACTATACCCTTGCCTTCAGATGATGCATCATCCACTAGGGCATAGACTTGCATCAGTGCAGACAACACCTTCTTACAAACCCTTCTCTTTTCACCCTTAAATTCAAAGACCGGACTTCCACAAATATGGAACTGAATCTTCTTTGAGGAACAAAGGAACACAGCTTTGTGGGCTGTCAACCAATCAATTCCCAAAATAACATCGAAGTCCTTCATGTCAAGAATTACAAAATTGGCTTCCAAGTTCTTCTCACCAATTAACACAGGACATTTAGATAACCCCTTATCTAGTTTCACAACAGGACCAGTAGGTGTACTAATCAATAAACAACTAGACAACTTCTCGGGGATTAGGTTAGTCTTCTTGATGAATGCAGATGACATGAACGAATGAGATGCACCCGTATCAAATAAGACAAATGCAGAAATAGAAGCAACTAACAATGTACCCGTAATCACTTCATGGCTTGGATCCCGCTCAAGACTGTAATATCGAAAACTCTACCAGAGGGAGGAGCAGGAGCACTCTTCACCACTGGGGCAGGCTGCTGGGCGGGCCGCTTCGGACAGGCATGAGCAAAATGACCAGCTTGCTTGCAGTAGAAGCAAACAGGATTGCTGGATCCAACAGGGGTGGCTGCAACAGAGGGCTTCGAACAAAAGGCCTTGCACTTGCACTTGCACTTGCTGGTGGTCGGTTTCCGCCATACTTGTGTCTAAACTGGGCCGGGCTGCTGAAAACCCGTGTTCGACCTACACTCTTAGCCTGAAAGGTAGGAGTGGGGTAGGGTGTAGGTCTCACAAAACGATGGTCATTACGATCCACCAAACCAGAATTCCTTGACTGCCAGGGCTTTTGCACACGAGCACTTTCCTTCTCGGTTTCTTCCAACTTCTTCGAGTTCTGCACCACTTGAGCATAGCTCACTATAGGCTGGACTGTGAGGTAAGCTTTAATGGCAGGGCGCAGTCCTTTGAAGAACTTCTTTGCTTTGGCGAGGTCATCCTTCAGAGAATCTGGAGCAAAGAAATGAAGCTCCTCGAACTTCTGTTGGTACTCCAATACAGACAGAGTTCCTTGAGTAAGAATCATGAACTCAGCTTCCTTCGCATCTTTTACCGCCTCGGGAAAGTAGTTCATACAAAAAGCCTCTTTAAACAGCTCCCAAGTTACAACTCCTGCATGCAAACCTTCCAAAACAGGCCGAGTGGAGATCCACCATGCATTAGCTTCTTGTTGTAACTTTTATTCAGCAAACAGAATCTTCTGAGCTTCCGAGCATTGCAGATGTCGGAGAGCCTTCTCCAACTCACGAAGCCACTTGTTAGGAAACAAGGGGTCCTTGGTAACTCCAGTGAAAGTGGGTACTTGCATCTTCAGAAAACTCTCCATCAGAGGAGTATGAGGAGTTCCAGCTAAACCTCCCGCATTCGGGAGCTGCGGCATGAGGATTCACATTAGCACCAGCCCGGGTCTCATTATGCAGAGTCATGAAACCCACCAACATCCGGTTGAATTGAGCTGCTTGTCGCTGCATCATATTGCCCATAATATTGGCAATATCTCTGAAACTTCCAACATTCGGGGCACCAGGTATCTCATGAGTACCCTGATCAACATTTGGTATCACGCCACCTCCCTGAGGTATTTCACCACCTCCATGACCACTGGATTCACCACGCCCACTTCTCAGAGTAACCATTCTACAAAACCGAGAACATCAAAATACCGAATTTCGAAGTTTCAACATAAACCACAAGTCCAAATGATTTGAAAACTTAAATCATGCTCAAATATATCCATATAGTCATCAAACAATAATCCATAAGGCAAAAATCACATTTTCCAAAAATTCAACAGCAAATGAGGTCTCTGTGACCATTGGTCGAGTGATTGGTCGACTGACCCAGTCGACCAATGAGTCGACCAATGCAGACAAAATGCAAAAATTCGCATTATAAGCCTCATTTTCACATTCCAACCTCATTCTAACTTCTTCCAAAGGTGAGAGAGCTATAGGGAAAGTCTCCAAGAGTTCTCACAAGTGTTCTTGAGGTGATTTGGTGCTTCAACAACAACACCACAACACACAATCATCACAAACAAGGTAAATCTCTTATTCTTTCTTCCATTTTCATCTTCTCATGCTTGCATTTCAATAAAACCATGCTTTACTTGTATCCAATGCTAGAAATCATGCTTAGGAATGCTTAGAAACATATTCCCTAGGTTTTAAACACGATGCCATGCATAGACAACAAGTTTTAACATATTGGTGTTCATCTCGCAATGTTTTTATACCGAAATCGATATCTTTTAGAAAAATTCCGTTTTCTCTCAAACCGCTTGAAATTTTCGCACGAGATCAAATGCTACATGCTCAAGATGACATTTTAGATAGGTCCATACAATTTGATTTAACCAATTTCAACTTTTCAAAAATCCAATTTTGACCTAAATTGCAAAATCCCCAAATTTCCTTCTTGCTGAATTTTTCGCTTTAATCCAAGTTTTCGATCGATTTTCATCAAACAAACTTCATAGACATGAAATTCCAAGTATTGCGCACATGCTAGTATGTTCAAATCAAATTTCCCCCAAATTTGAAATTTTCCAAAAAATTACGAAAATACCCTTTTGGCTCAAATCTTAAGGTAACACTAACTGGAATTGTCTCTTGTCTCTCTCACAGATACCCACTATGCAGAGGGGAGGGCGAGGACGAGGTAGAGGTCGTGGTCACATTGTAGGTGCTCTTAGGGGGCAGAGGTCGGGTTCCTTCGAGCCTAGACGGGAGGTTAGGAGACCGGACATGTTTGACACACCTCGAGGCCGAGTTCCCCGTACGAGGCCTACTTCGATTCTTCGCAATATCGAGATGGGACGTCTACTTCACTTACGCTAGCTCAGAGCCTTTAGGATTCGGCAGAGATTCGACACATCGCAGTGGACTCATCTCTTCACCGAGGATCTGCCGGTATACCCGGAACTAGTGAGGTTGTTCTTCAGCAACCTTACCTACACAGAGGAGGCTCGAGGCCGGGGACATCCGCTTAGACTTGTCCTCGGGAGGCGGGGTCTTCCGGACTCGGATTCGCTTCTCTACCCGGACACCGGATGAGATCTTGCGGGTTCCTTACTATCCACGGCGGTGTGTGTGGATACCTGCGAGAAGCAGATCCGGACAGCCATCCGATGCCGTACGAGCTACGCGAGATATGCTCTACGCTATGGGATAGCCGTCGATGCTTCACTCCGTGGACCAGCGGACGGATGACGGATTCTGCACGGATTATCGGTCGCATAGTCGGCCGAAACATTATGCCGAAAGCCGGACATCACCATCGGGTCATAGTGATGGAGGCCTTAGTCACCTACCGCATCTACATGGGCTTCGAGATCAATCTCTCCTACATCATTCAGCAGGTCATGCTTTGGACTTAGTTCTGCGGCCTAGCATGCGGAACCTTTGCTATGGGAGGCTACCGACTTTGATCTTCGGGCATTTCGGGGTGAGTTTCGAGGATACACCGGTGGACACTGGTTCACGGGGATACTCTATTGGGACTCGGACCATTCGTCGAGATGAGACTACGACGATCGAGAGAGATCTCCTGGTCCGGAGGGTGAGGATGATGATGAATCGAGAGGGAGGATGGAGGAGAGGATATCGGTCCCGATAGTGATGATCGGGCTGGAGATGATGCAGATATGCACGAGGCTGAGCCTGTGCATCACGAGTTTCCTTCATCACACTTCGAGGCGGGTGGCCCTTCACATGCGATTCCGGAGACTTCGGATCTTGGAGCACGAGATGAGATCGATGACTTCCATGCTAGAGAGGATGGAGGTCGGACGAGGAGCAGATGTACGAGAGGATGGAGTCACGATAGGATAGGATAGAGCATCGGGTGACTCAGCTAGCGGAGGAGTTCGAGAGCATACGAGAGATCGAGAAGATCACCTAGATAGACTGTACCTTAGGATTTCCATTTATGCATTTCGGATGTAATCGTTGTAAAAACTTTTGAAATTAATGAAGTTCATTTTGTTTCCCTTTAATTATTGTATGTTATGCACCTTTCTTTTCCTTGCATTAGTGACATTTGTTCAAGTATAATTATGGTATGTTATTCGGAAATGTTCTGTTATGCCTCAAAGGTCAAGTTTCTAATTCAGTGTTCTATTATTCACTTCTAAGAGTAGAAGAGTCATTTTAGATCAATGACTCAGAAATGTTCAGTTATTGTCTTTTGTGGTTAGGATCTCCTCGAACCTTGGGCTCTGATACCAATCATCACGTCCTCCCAGCCGGTACCCTATCTGGCATACCCGAGAGTGTGATCCACAGCCCGAAGATCAGGTATCGAGTGATCAACCTCCCACATAAACAATAACATAATCATGAACAATCATAATAAAAGTGCGGAAGATAAACCATAGATCCAATAAGGAAAGAATGAATCATAAATAAATCAGAAAGATAGTTATAATCAGAGTATCAAACAGATAAGTAAAGTGAGGCAAAAATCCCACTCTACAACCAGCGGAAAAGTAGCTCTAAAAAGAATAAACTAGACAAAATCTAATCCCAGTAGCAAGTACAATGGGTAACTAAATTGTTCTCCACTTTATAGACAACATCCTTATAAGTGTAAATCTCATAAATGGCACAAGGACGCTTCCACTCAATGGTCGGACTAAGCATCGTACGGAGCATAACCACTCGCGGGATCTTCAGTGTAATTGTGGTAACCGCAATCACCTTCCTGGAGATATGTCTCCTCGCCTTGCGCTTCTTCATAGGGACCGTCATAGTATTCAGTACCTGCAGGATAGTCTAACAAACATTGTACAATAAAGGAATGAGTTTCAAAGAAACTCGGTAAAGCGATTAATATCCATAATAACATAAATGGCAGGATTCCAGAACAAACATAAATGCAATATGATATGAGACAAGCAATGAATGAATGAATCTTACTCTATGTATGCTGGTCTCTATTGGCAGACATGCTTTAAGTCATACCACCGTACTTCTTTAGGAAAGTCCACTCACATCCTCAACCATTTAAGATATCTTGGATTCTCTCACGGATCATTTCACCGGTCTTGAGCAGCCGATTGGTAATGGGTCCTTCATCCCTCAGGACAAACCATAGCAGGGGGTTAAGTCAACACACTCTCTCACAACCATTTGGTATAAGTACTGGCACATGTCAGGGTAAAACCTAGCCATATGCAAGTCTTCTACTTAGTTACATCAAGTCGATCCGGATACGTCCATTCCTCGCCCACTGGCGATCCTTTCCGGTATCCTTCACACTAGAGTCCTCATAGTCCCCGACTACGGACTCATCAACCCTATTGGTTATCCACATATGGTAAACGGGAAGCTCTCACGTCCTCTCACGGGTTGGTTACCGGTCTTAAGCGCCCGTGAGCCCAAGTCTAACCATATGCAACCCTACCAATAAATGGCCCCCAAAATGTGATTCCTGTCCTCTCACGGGTTGGTTACCGTTCTTGAGTGCCCATGAATCCCATTGCTACCACGGGTCGTTCGGTCTCAATACCCCTCCGATTAGGGTCTGACATAACAGGACATCCTAGCCAAACACTACTAGACAATCCTAGATATGTCATCCAACAGTTTAGGAAGGTGTCCAGAGGGCATCTCCGAAAACATCCCATAATATTCCCGTAGTAGTCCAAGGACAGAAGTGTCAAAAGGACACCTCTCCTTTCCAAACCATACTTAAGCATACACATGCATCAATTCATATCATTACATATATGGTAACTTCATATATGGAAAGAAATCAATAAGTACAATCAACTTGTATATAATTGGTAAGTAAATCATTCATGAATCAATTAATCATAAACAAGTAATGCTACTGTAATCAAAGTTATACAACAGTAGTATATCATTGTAAGAATCTAATTTAGGAAACATGTCAATGATATTCAAATAAAGAAACTAGATTCATGCTATCTATGTAATTAAGGAAATAACCATCCTTACCTTTTATAACTTGCAAAGGGAAAGAAATCAAGTAAGATCTTGGCAAACTTGAAAAGAAGGTCCTAAACAAGTATATACAACATATTAGGAAAGATCCCTAACAGAAAAGATACCAAAACATCCAACACAGACCAATTCTGGAGTTGCTGTACTCATTTGTCGAGTGGATTGGTCGACTGCCCAACGACCAATCATCGACCAATGCGACAGTAGCCTAAAAAAAACAGAGTTTTAAGATATGAAATCCGAATTTGGTGGTTCAAAAGGGTACTAATCAAGGGGTAAACTACATCAGTAGTATTATAACATATAGGGGACCTCAAAACACCAATCAAATCAAGACATCAAGATCCAAATTAGGAAACAAAAAGTTACCATAATTAGATCAACCATGGATCTCGATGAATTCGAAATAGAAATCAAAGACAAGAACAATAGGAGGATGGATCATTGCTTCAGGTAAAGGTATCATGAAAACATACTTAGATCTTCAAGGAAAAAGGCTTAGAAGCATAAATCTAAATAAGGAAATAAAACCTACCATTGTGTAACTACCATGCTTCATGAAGAACACATAGTATGGTAGAAGAGAACAACTAGAGATTGATAGATCATGGATCATGGAAAGAAAACACAGTAATTAACTACTAACATGATCAAAATAGAAGATCCAAGGAGATCAGAATTCAAATCAGAAGTTTAACAAGGTTAGATCATGGTTTGATCATGATTCCTTCAAAAGCTTGCAATGATCATGGTTAAGATCATTGTTCTAGCCTCAAATCCTTAGGATGATCATGAGAACATGTTCAGAGATGTTTGCAATAGAGAATGCAGCATCTCTTCTACTGTCTCAACTCAAAAAGGAAAGAAAAACAAAGATGGAGGAGAAGAAGAGAGAGTAGACATACCTTTTGATGCAAAAGGAAGAGTTTCGACGAAGATCCGTCAAGAAAACACCAAGGATGCAAGGGAGATGACTTGCAGAGGTCTTTGGTTCGTTCCAAAGAGTTTGGAGGCAGCAAATACGAAGTGGACTCGAGATTGGACTTAAATAGAGCAAGAAAAACCTAATTGCCAAAGACAGCACTCATTGGTCGAGTGGAGTGGTCGACTGGCCCAATCGACCAATCAGTCGACCAATGCTGACAGCAAGTCAAAAACAGGGAATTGAAGGCCCAGATCAAATCCAATCCTAAAGGGGTTTTGCACACAAGTCAAGTGACTTACCTAATAGGTAGAAATGCCTTCAAACCAAGATAGAGAGCACTCCAAGTCCATCAACTAATCCGATCTTCATCAAGATTCAGTTTCCATAAATAGAACTTCATCATCAACTTTCATGGATTCAAAGCCAGACACCAAGTCCTCCACTGGGATGGCCCAAAGCTGACTTCTTACTTTACTCCGAGTCATCGGACCTACAAATAACAAGGTTTCCGGGTCAAGGTTAGGGCTGGGTTTTACAAAAATAAAAAATAAAAAATAAAAAAAAATGAATGACAGATAATTTGCTAACATGTATCTTTGATGTGCAAGGAGTGTGGGGAACAAAAAGAGAGTGATTGGGTGTTTTGCCAAACTTATCATTAAATCAAACTGTTGAACAGAGCATGTTTCAATATCCAGCAAATCTCACTATCTTTGTTGTAGCGATGTGGCCACAATGCTACTACAAAGTTTTGATCCTCAGCTACGGGTCTTACATGTTCTGTTGACACATTACATTCTCTGTTGAAAATTACATTCTGTGTTCGTTGCTATAGCAAAGCTGCAACAACGCCACAACAACGATTAATCCACTCACCCGACCCGGTTTCATCTCAAACCCAACCAACCCATCAAAAATACACTTCAAACTTCTATTAGACCATGCTGAACCCATGCTGATTCAAACCAATTTCATTTTTTTTAAACCCTTCTAAACCAATACCAACCCAAACCCATAAAACCTCTCATTTCAAACCGAAATCCAACAAAACACTCAGCTCACTTCGTCGACTCTCATAGCTCCATCGTCTCCTCCACTGCAACTCATCCTCCTCTCCTCTTCCATTTTCTGTTTTTCAAAGACGTTCACACCTCCATTTGCCTCCATTCAACCACTAAAGCAACCTTCTTCTTCACCGATAGCCCATCTTTCACAAAAAAAAAACCCTAACTTTTTCCCCCATTCCACAATCAAATCACTTCTCAGAGGAATAACAGTGTTGTACTGGGTTTCGGGCGTGTTTTTGCGGTATTTTGACCTTCCATCTTCCCTACACCACATCAGCTAAGTGTTCTCCCCATTTCTTTTCTTTCCTTCTATATTTTTGAACTTTCTGATTTGTTGTGTTTTTGTTGAATGTTCAATTTGAGGTTTGTAGGTTATGTGTTTGTTCTTATGCTGTCTTAGTGTATGTTTTCGTTAGGGTATATGCAACTTTTCTTATTTGTTTTAGGTGTTATTTTGGAGCTACAATCACTTGCACACACCAACACAGCATTTCTGGGTCATTGTTACCCTATGCTCATATCCTCTATTTTTGTTCTTGCCATTTGCACCTAAAACAACATAGAATTTGTTTGTTAGTGTTTTTTTTTTGTTTGCTTAGTTATAGTTCATTGTTTGTTAATTGTTTGTTCTTGTTTTCTAATTTTATGGTGTCTCTGTTTTTGTTAGATAAGGTCTGTTTTAGTGTTTGTTTGATTAGTTGTTTTTATTTTCTACAATTTCTGTTTTTGTTTAGTTTGTTAGTGTGTTTGTTTGAATTCAATATTGGTTGTTAGGGGCCAACATTGTGCATTCCTTTTGAAATGGCCCCTAAGAAGAAGAGCCGAAATGACCCTAGTTCTAGTTCTTCAATGGGTCCCTCTTATTTTGCCTCTCCCATAGCTGAGAACCGCTTCACATCCATCTCCACCAAGAAATTTCTTCCGGAGAAGGGGTTCAAATTAAAACCCAATGAAACCCAAGCCTTTCCATTCATCCCATCCATTATAGCTAGGCATTATTGGGAACAATTTTGCACCCATCCTAGTGCCTACATCCCTTCCCTAGTCTACGAATTTTATGCCAATCTAACTGCCCCATCTCAGGATCAGGTATATGTTAGGGGGATACACATACCTATAGATGGACCATCCATTAATGCCTATTATGCATTGGACAATGTGGAGGATGAGCACAATGCCTATCTTGCTTCGGCAGATCCAACTGCCATGCATAACATTATCCAGACATTATGTTCTCATGGCACGGAGTGGTCATCATCCACCCAAGGTGCATTAACTATTGCCCGCCAGACCTTGCAACCAGCAACCAAAATTTGGTACCATTTCTTACAGACCCACTTGATGCCCTCCACGCATAGCCAGACTGTTTCAGTGGATAGAGCTTTGCTCCTCCACTCTATTTTGGAAGGGCGTCGGGTTAATGTGGGTCATCGCATTCATGAGGCCATTTGTGCTTGTGCTACTAGGCAGGGTGGTAGTTTAGCTTTTCCATGTTTAATTACTGCTTTATGTTTGGCTAACCATGTTGATGTGCAGGCTTCTGATGTCCATACACTCAACAAAGGTGCCATTACACACTTCAGTATCACTCGCATGCTTACACCTAGTTCAGCTCCCCCTTCCAGTGCACCACCTCCTGCTGCTGCATCAGCCATTCCTCCCACTTCCTCTACCTCTGGTGCTCCATCCTCTAGTTACACTCAATTGGAACAGCGCCTCAGTCAAGTAGAAGCCACCCAATTTCAAATGAGAACGGCATAGAGTTAGAATGGATTCATTGGATTGATGAAGTCCATACTTATGAAGACGTTATCTATAAACTTGAAGACGCTTGATATTAGTTTATTTCTTAGTACATTTGTTTCAGTTGTAATCCCTTTTGATTTTCATACTACGTTCCGCTATTTTGGTAGACTGGGTTTCCCCCTCACTTCACTCCTTTTTGATATCATTGGATATCTGGTATCTTTCCGCACTCTAATTATACTGATTGTTCATTTCTTATTTTGAACCTTGATTTATTTCTGTTTGTGATTATGTTATTGCATATGTGGGAGGATGATTTCCTCGATACTTCATCTTCGGGGCTGTGGATCACACTCTCGGGTATGCCAATTAGGGTACCGGCTGGGAGGATGTGACAGAAGGATACCGGAAAGGATCCCGAGAGGGGAGGAATGGATGTATCTGGATTTGAGTTGATATGACTAAGTAGAAGACTTGCATTGGGCTAGGCTTTACCCTGACATGCGCCAATACTTAGACCAAACGGTGATGTGAGAGAGAGGTGACTTAACCCCTAGCCATGGATTGTCCGAGATGGATGAAGGACCCTTTGCCAACCAATGATCTGTGATTGAGACCTTCCCAAAGAAGTATGGTGCTATGACTTAAAGCATGTCTGCATATAGAGACCAACATATATAGAGTTAGATTCATACATGCATTGTCTGTCTCATATCATATCACTTTATGCTTTGTTTGTGATACTATGTTATTTATGCTATTATGGAATAACTTGCCTTGCTGAGCTTCTTTTGAAACTCACTCCTTTTTGTACATCTTTTGTTAGATTATTCTAAAGGTTTTAATGGCTATGAAGCGTAATATGAGGAAGTGCAAGATGAAGAAGCGTACCATACGCAAAATGTTGGCGATTACGAAGATTACTGTGAGGATCCCACGAGTGGTCTCTCTTGTTACCGGGATTAGCCCTACTTTGTGGAGTGGGAGCGTTTGAGTGTAATCGATGAAGATTATGTTTATGAGGACATCCTTTATAAATTAGAAAAGACTCTATTTTAGTTAGATTATAACTTTCTTTCTTGTCTTTAGAACCAGTTGTATTCCCTTTGATTTTCAAACTACATTCCGCTGTACTCGTGGAGTGAGATTCCGCCTCACTCTACTTTTGATTTATATACCTATTGGTATCTTTTCCGCACTCTGATGATTATCTCATTACTTTACTTTGATTCATTTGAATAATATTGTTAACATTGATTTAGTCTTGTTCTTGATTATATTGTTGTGAATGTGGGAGGTTTATTTTACTAACTATTGGATCTTGTGGACTGTGGATCGCACACTCGGGTATGCCACATAGGGTACCGGCTGGGTGGATGTAACACACAATATTTGTTTATGGGAAAGAGCACCCAATCAATCTTTGTTAACGAGCAAGAGCACCCAAAACCAATTCTAATCTACCTAGACTAGAATTGAAACAGTTACAAAGGAAAGATGTTACCTTACAAGAGGTGTGACACTTTACCTCTTGTGTGAATGTGATGCAATGAGAGTTGTATGTTCAATATATGGAAATGCATGCACCACCAACGCCTTTAATCACCTCAAGCTTGGCTTCCACAAGCTTACTTAGTACCTTCGTATAGTTCTTCAAAGTTGAGTGAGGATGAGAGGCAAAGCACAATTGCTTCTTTGTGATTTGAGAGCTTGAGATCACTTTGGAGAGTAGTTGATCAAGGGTGGAGTTCAACCCTCTCAAATGAGGTGAATTGGGCTTATATAGAGAACCTTTGGGTGCCTAAATCCAATCCCCAACGGATAGAAAATGGACATAGTTTTTGTCCTATTTTCAAACGTGAGGATGTGCAGGGGACAAATGATAAAGATAAGGAAAAAAATTAAATTGGATGACCCAAACTTCTTGAAATGTAATGAGGCGATGATGACCAGCCGGGAAGGGTCATCGGAAGGAAAATGAATGGGATTATGCATAATTGTCGAGGACTTGGCCGCACCTCGATTCAAAAAGAAATTCTTGCTTTAGTTAAGAAGAAAAGGCCTTCTTTTGTTTTTCTGTTTTAAATCAAGTATGCGAGTGTGGGTATTAGTAGGTTTTGTAATCAACTAGGTTTTTCTAAGTGTGTATTTGTGCCTACTAAAGGGCGTGCTGGGGGCCTTGTGTTTTGTTAGAGTGATAATTTTAAAGTAGATGTGTGGTATTCTTCTTGGTGTATTCATCTTCTTGTTGGCGAATTGGAACCAGTTGGTACTTGACATGTGTGTATTTAAGTTCTCTTCCCCAAATTCAGAAATATCAGTGGCAGGCTCTATAAAATTTGGGTTCCTTCATTGACAAACCATGGCTATTAGGTGGAGACTAGAATTCTTACTTATCTGTGGATGACATGGTTGGGGGTAGACCTCTTACACAATCTGCCTTATCACCTTTCCAGTCTTTCATGCAAACGTTTGGCTTATTAACAGTGCCCTCCTTAGGATATAAATTTACTTGGTCAAACAAACAACATCATTCACATCGGATTAAGGGACTTCTTGATAGGGGTGTTTGCAATACAACTTGGTTATCATAGTTTCCAGAGGCCAGCATCATGCACATTGCAGTTGCCAATTCGGATCATAAAGCCTTATTTGTTCAAGTCGTTTCACTTACACCTTTTCAAGTATGTCCATTCAGGTTTTGAGGTTTTCTAGACTCATGAAGCATCTTTTTATGATATTCTTAAGTAATCCTAGACAATACCAATTAAGGGGTCTTCTTCTTACACTTTGGCCAAGAAATTATCCCAACTATCCTTAGTGCTAAGACAATGGAATCAAAAGACAGTGAGAAGGCTAGAGCTGAAAGATTCTGCTACACGCAATAGAATTGTATCACATGAACATGTGGCTCTTACTGATAGAACGGACAGTTGGTACACTGAGGAAAAGAGAAGAGTGGCGCTACTCAAACTGAATCTTCACCAACAAATGGAAAAATGAAGACAAAAGTCTCGGTCAGAGTGGCTACTTGAAGGGGATAGGAATACCCGATATTTTCATCAAAGCACTATGGTCCGCCGAGCGAGAAACAAGATTTAGCAGATTAAACATTATGGCCTTACTTTAACGGATCCAGGGGACGCTTTTCAACAGTATTTCAGATATGTGTATTCTTCAGCATATTCTGTTACTTCTGCTGAATATTTCAGTTCCATCACTAATCGGATTTCAGAAGATGCAAAAGCACGTTTAGTGAAACCGTTTTCATCAAAAGAAATTAAAGAGGATGTGTTTGGTTTAAATGGGTTAAAATCTCCAGGTCCGGATGGTTATCCTAGAATATTTTATCAACAGTCTTGGGAGGATATCAAAGCAAATGTGGAGGCCATGGTGAATCAATTTCATCAGACATGTACATTTACATTATCTCACAATTCTACGTGTATATATCTTATTCCCAAGACTGATTCCCCTCAGGAAGTGGGTCATGATTGGCCAATTAGCTTGTGTAACACAAGTTATAAAATCATTGCAAAGCTGGTTAATTGCCTCAAAATCATCATTCCTCAAGTGATCTCTTTCCAACAAAATGGATTTGTCAAAGGTCAACACATTTAGGACAATATCTTGATTGCCCATGAACTCCTAGCAAAAATCCATCATCAATAGAAAAGGAAAACGAGACTTATGGCAGTCAAGTTGGACATGAGAAAAGCATATGACAGATTGGAATGGGGATTGCTGAACAAAGCTCTCCTTACATATGGTTTTCCATCTAAATGGATAGATTGGATTATGTTCTGTGTTAAGACAGTAAATTATTCTATCCTGGTGAATGACTCAATTGCAGGCAGTATTACTCCTTCACGAGGTCTTAGGCAGGGGGATCCTTTATTGCCATACCTCTTTATCCTATGTACTGAATTATAATCTACTAATATGGAGCATGTAGTGATACAGAAGAAATTAAAAGGCATTTCATTAGCTCAGGGAGGAGAAAAGATATCACATCTTGCCTTTGCAGATGATTTGATTCTTTTCAGCCAAGCTACCAATTCTGAAGCTCATAATTTTGCCAAAATTATTCAGCACTATTGTTCTTTATTGGGACAAGAACTGAATGTCCAAAAAACTAGAGCTCACTGTAGTAAAAGTACTTCAGCAAGTATGAAGAGAGCTTTATCCACTCATTTTAATATCACTACAACATCTGAGATGGATATATATTTGGGCATTCCCCTCTTTATAGGGAAGTTGAAGAAAAAATGTTGTCTAACCCTAATTGAGCGGGTATCTCGAAGACTATAGGGGTGGAAATCAAAGATCCTATCTTCACAAGGTAAGCTGGTTCTTATTCAGTCTACATTGGCGGCCATGCCATCACATGTTATGTCTTGTTTTAAATTGCTGGCGACTACTTTTTTGGACATGGAATGGGCAATGAGAACTTTCTACTAGTCCAATGGAGATAAACAACATGTGCATACAATGGATTGGCGCACAATATGCACCTCTAAAACTGAAGGCAGACTCAATATCCAGAACCTTCACAATTTCAACCTAGCGCTTCTGTCTCGGAAGGCATGGGAGTTACTCTAGAATCCATCTTCTTTGTGGGGTTGTCTTATGGTGCAAAAATATTGTAAACACACTTCCTTTCTGGAAATACAACCTATGAAATCCCCCGGATTTCTACCCCTTTAACCCGCGGTTTCAAGACCAAAAACCCAGGCCTCGAATTGGCGACAATCGTGGACCATTCAAGTCTAGCCCTAAGGTATGAAAATAGACCCAATGTTGGTGGATGACCCTCGTGATGACTCAACAACTCTCCTAGAGTTTAAATAAAGAGAGAAGGTTAATAACGATGATGTAAATAGGGTAATATTTGAATGACCATAGATTGATGTCGGAAAAACCGATTGATGTGAATAAGGTATCAAATTGAAGATCTTCGAAATACCTTTTCAATGAGCCAAAAATCACTGAAATCAAAGTCCGCTTTGGGGTTCAACCATGGTCAGAAAATTTGGCCATTTGGGTGAACCAACCCCTCACCCCATTTTCTATTTAGGGGCAAAAATGGAATTTCGGATTTTTATACCCAAGTTATGTTTTATCTCATCCGTAAACACATTTTTGGAGGCTATAACAAGTTGGAGGCTGCGGGAAGAGGTGGAACCAAGAAAAAGAGCTGTTCCCATTCTTCCGAAAGTTTTTATGATCTGAATCTTCGCAAAATTATTAGGAAATGTTAGTTTTCTTTAACCCTCCTCTTTAATCATAGTTGGTGAAAGTTTCTATTATCTTCTTTTGTGGAGATCTTGAAAGGGAAGGTTGTTAGGTATCTTGGATGCTTTCTTTTCTTGTATTAATGTCGCTTCCTAGTTTGTGGGAGTAATGGTAAGATCCCATGCTAAGGTTGATGCATTTTGATTCTTTGGGTCACCCACGGATGATTTATGAGAGCCAAATTTGGGCATTTTTGAGCTGAGTCAAATTTGATCAAATTGAAGGTACCCGTAGGATCCTTTTGCTGCCAATTATTTTTCCCCAAAGTTTTGTTTCGTTATAGATTTCGATTTGGTGGCAGATTAGAGACCATTCACTAGTGAGGTTGGGAACTACCTTTTTTAACCTAGTTTTCAGATTTGGATTTTCGTTGGAAGATTTTGGGATATCCTTTGAAACCCAAATTGACTCTAATTTATGATTATTAATTTCTTGCATGAATAGGCATTTATGTATCTTTAGTCATCAAACTTGTGGGAGTGAATTCTTGGACTTTGGAGAAAGGAGCAAAGTAAAAGGTGAGGAATAACTAACCATGTTATACACAATTAATTGTTGCTATTTTAATTTCTTTTATTGACATAAATTGTTGTAAATTTATATTTACCATGATATGCAACTGTATGACTTTGCACGAATGGAATGTAAGATTTATTGCTTGAGTATTTCTCTTTGCTGTTGAATCCTATGTTATTGATATGAATATGGTGTGATATTGTATGAGATAAAAGAGGAAGAACAATATTAATATCTTTACCTCGTATTTTCTACTAGGGTCGTGGGTTCGCCCATTGCCCTAATGATCTTATGTGATTGTCTAGGTTACATTGGGGAATGGGGAATGCCCTTTTGGCATTTCTGCCATAGGATACCAGAGGAGGCGGTATGGGACGCATTCCTATGGTGCCCTTGGCTCTTTCCCTGATTTCTGTTGACATACTTAGGGCATGTCTAGAAGTGTTTGGCTAGGTAACCTCATGAGTATCTACCCTTCCGGTAGGGGTATTGAAACCGATTAACCCGTGATGTCAGTGGCTGGGTCCTGTGAGCATCAAGTAGGCTCAATGTCATCATGAGATGGTAGGGTTGCATATAATAGACAAGGGCTCATGGGTGCTCAAGACCGATGAAATGACCCGTGAGAGGACATACAGAGTATCATGTCCATTATATGTGGATGACCATAGGGTTAGGGGTCATTGTAGTCTGAGTTGGTTGGTGCCATAGGATACGTTGACTCTAGGTGGGAAAAGATACTGAACGTAGTTGGTTGGTGCGATAGGGGAAGTATCCAGATCGACCATATGTAGTACACGTGCCAGATCTTATACCAATGGTGATGTGAGAGAGTGGTGACTTATACCCTAACCACGGATTGATGTGACTTGACCCAATTGTCGCGGAGAACCCAACAGATGTGCTTGAGTGCCATGAGGGAAGAGTGATGAGACCGCCCAAAAAAGAT
The DNA here is from genome assembly GCF_041222555.1 of Hakea prostrata. Lineage (NCBI taxonomy): Eukaryota > Viridiplantae > Streptophyta > Magnoliopsida > Proteales > Proteaceae > Hakea > Hakea prostrata. Next base: position 8,486,339 of record NC_142600.1, read on the forward strand.
TGGTGTGTGACTTAATGCGTATCTACTTTAGAGACCACATTATAGAGTTAGGAACCTCACATCATCACCATGCATTTGTTGTTTATATTATTAAATACATGATTGTTTTATGAATTATGATATGGATTATTGATGAATGTATTGACATGAATGTTAGTTACCTCACTGAGTTCTATGAACTCATTCCTTTATTTTATTTGTTTCTTTAGACTGCTCTACAGGTTATGAGGACCCCTCCTACAGTAAGGATCCTTTGATGAATGGCTACCAGGAGGGCGTTGTCAGAGAAGAAGTGGAAGCTCATGACGCTTTATGTTCATACCAGGACTGCTCTTATGGAGTTTCTTTCCTTAGAGCTTCCTTAAATGATTTTCCACTACAACTTTAAATATTCTTTCTCTTCTAGGACTCTGATGTTTAGTTTTGATTTTAAGTAATGGACGATTGTAATCATTATTTCAGATTTGATAATTTATTACTTGAACTTGATTTATTCTTGTTCATTTAATTATGCTATATCATGTTTTATATGGATTTGTCACTGAACCTAGATCTTGCAGTGTATCACCCCCATGGGTATTTGGGTATTACCGGATCCGGCTGGGTAGGGTGTGACACAACCACATAATATTGGCTCTTGGGACTAGAAGTCTATATTGATGGATTTTGATCTGATGAAATAGGGTATGTTCATGCAAGTTGGTAATGGAGAACTCATTAACCCCTGGAAGGTGAATTGGATACTAAATTCTCCCCGTGATCAGGGATGCTACCCATTTGCATGACAAGGACCAGACAAAGTTGCCCAGCTGATCAATACTTGTACTCATTCCTGGAATAGAGATTTATTAAAGATTTGGTGACCGAGTGAACTGGTGGAGAAAATTCTAGCGATTCAACTTCCACAATTTCCTATGGAGGATCATATCATCTGGCGATGGACTTAATTGGAAATTTTTACTGTTAAATCAGCTTACAACTTGGCATGTGATCTACAAAAGCGTCAACACAGTCCGTCGATACCTACATGGCGTCCACTGTGGACTTTACCATTACTGCCGAGGGCCACTCATTTTCTGTGGAAATTGTTACATCATAAACTCCCCACTGCTGATCTTCTCGTAGAGCGAGGATGTAATATTCCAACATCTTGTCTTTTCTGAGGCAACAAGAGACATCCCCGGATCATATCTTCATACACTGCAGATATACAAGCAAAGTCTGGACAGATCTACATTTCCCATCTCTACTTACAGCTACCTCCATTACTAATGTGGCCCAACAGTCTATCTTTCTAGCACAGAGTAGTGCGGATGCAGGTAAGTTCATCAACTCTCTACTTGCCTTATGGCTTATTTGGAAGTCCTACATGAGCCATATTGCCACAAATATCTAAACTCAACCAGAGCAGCTTAGTTTCTAGATTTGGAAGGGATTACAGTTTTACCACTCTCCTAAGCCTCGACTCCTAGAGACTCCTACTGCTTATGGCATCATCAAAAGGAAAGCTCCTCTTCCTCCCTTTCTCAAAATTAATGTTGATGGATCATTATTTAAGGAGCAAGGGCGTGCAGGTTATGGCGGCATTGCTAGGAATCATCTAGGCAAGATGATATTTGGATTTGGAAATGCAATGGCATCCAACGATATTCTAACTTTGGAAGCTCTGGCAATGAGGAAGGCTATTGTTTGTGAAATTAAATCACCGCAAGCGCACAATATTGTGTAGCTAACGGGTCAATCTCAGGGAGATATGCCACCTAGAATTCAACTTCTTAATGGTAATGCGAGAGTGGAATGATTCAATTTTGTTAACTAATTAATTAAACTAAACCAATGATCCTAATCCATACATCTAATGCAATTGAATTAAAACGAAAAATAAAGCAAACATAACCAACGCATAAATAAAAGACAGGAAAAAAATGCGAACAATAAAAATAAAAGGGAAGTGATCCGAGTGTAAGCTACTGGATCGAGGGAAGGGAGTATAATTATAATGACTTTGACCGTGGACCCTTTACCGTAGCTTACAATCCACCGATCGGGGGGAAGGATATTAGAGAAAAAGAAATTGCAAAAAGTAAATAACAAAGCTCTAAACAAAGCAATAAAAAGAAAAGGGAAGCCTTAACCAAAGAGAGACACGATTGTAGGCATCTTTGATCAAGGACCCAGGGGAAGGGAGAATAGTAAGTAAGTGCTGAAAAATAAATCATAAATTAAGAATATGGAGGGGTAGATAGAAGCGGGAATGGAGGGGGGAGAGAAGATTATTGAAGAATGTTATTTATTTGCATCTTCCAAACCAAACTTGAATAAATCATTCGAATCTCAACCAACCCTAACAACCAGATCTAGAATAATCTAGATCTGCAATTGCAAGACCCAGAGAGAAAGCGAATCTTCGAACTTGAAACTTGAACTTTAAATTGCATTGATAAAAATAAAGGAAATACACTTGCATAAAAAAAATTACACAACTTCAATCTAGAATTAGAACCCACAAATTAATCAAAGAACTAGGGAAAACCTAGAACAAGCGAAAGAGAATAGAAAGTGATGCGTCCAAAATCTGCTCAGCCCTTAGATCTCCTGAGAGTGACCTGCAAAATAAAGCGTCAGATGTGGCCCGACCGCTAGGGTCGGGAGTCCACCTCCGAAGGCTAAGTCAGTTGATGAACTTAATCACAAACGGCTCTGCTAGAGGACAGAGCTAAGGAATGAATAACAAGAATACGATTCAGATAGTAAACATCTGAGTGTTTTCATCCGTCCTCACCTTGTGAATAGGTGATGTCTTATATAGAGTATATCTTCGAATCTCCTTTGTTGGATGTATTTGAGCCTTCTTCGGATAGTCGTTGGATCTTAACTAATAGATCCGTTGAGTGATAGACGTCTACTAGTTTGGACTAGTAGATGACTCCTAGGATAACTCGACTGTTATCTGATGGTTGACAGCCGCCAAATTCAGCTAGCCGTCATCAGGTTGATTAACCTATTCTGAAAGTATCGGATTAGGGCATGCTGGTGGCTGAGTTAGTTTTCTTCCTTAGAAAGCTATCTTCTGAACCTGGCTCGCTCGGAAGCGAGTCGATTCCTTTCGTCCCGACCGGAGTCGAGGGTCGAACCAAGAATGAACCCATTTCGATCATATTTTCTCCATATCATGAGCCCCACAGACCAAGCATTTGGTCAATCCTGAGGGCTTGGTTTTTAACTGGGTTCTTCGTCGAACAATAGTTTTGACAATCCTTAACCCATTGAATGTCATATCGTATTTAATGTGGTTGTGTCGCTTTTTCCTAGAGCATTGTGAGGGTGATGCCACGCGTCCTTTGCAGCCAAAACTATCGTTGCTCACGCAATCAAAACGACGGTTTTTGAACGCCTGTTTTGGATTTGTGAGTTCAAACTTTCGAACCGTCTACAAATCTCAATCGTTGATGCCGAATTCATCTCGGTAGTACACGTCCTTGAACACTCGTGCAGGTGCTTAAAAGCGGTTCATTATCTACATTCTCCTTGTCTGGAATTTTGAAGCCTCATCATCTTCTTCGCGGTTTCATGATTCTCTTGTCTCCAGCTTTCTGCCTCGGTGATTCAATAAGTTTGCTAACTCCTTCGCAAAGTTTACTTTCGTCTCCAGGTTGTTTTTTTTTTTTTCTCTAGAAACCACAATCAGACCTTTCAGTAATGGAGGATAGTAGGGTTTCTTCTGAAACTTCCCCTGTGCCTAGCGCTTGTAAAGGCAATAGTGGTGATGAGGGCTTTGTTTATGTTCCCTCTGAACAGTCGGATAGTGACAAGAAAACCCTAACTGCTCTCTGGCGTGACTTCGCAGAAGTTAGCCAACCAGAGAAGAGTAGAAGAAAAAGCTGAGACTTCTTCTGCCCTTCTTGAGTCTGGACCATCCATGACTCCTAAGGTGACTGCCGAGTTCTCTGGGAAGTCAAGACAACCTACCAAATCCACCGGTGGACCTGATTCTGTTGCTTCTTCCTATAACGGGGAAAATCTCCCTTTAGCCATCCAGGATTTTGACTTTCCTTCTTCGTACCATCTTAGGGCTCCCCATTCTGATGAGAGAGTTGACTCGACACTTTCAGGCGAATTTTCCCTATATATAGATACTCTGGAAAGCGGGGTTTGCTTTCCCTTCTTCAATCCTTTGTTTGTAGCCATTCTGAATCATTGGGACATTTGTCCCGGAATGTTTCTTCCCAATAGCTGGCATCTCATCGTCTGCTTTTTGGGTTTATGCTTTGAACATGGCATCTGTCACATCCCGTCCAAATACACCCAGCCTATACCCTATCTGGGTTACCCGGGTAGTGATCCACAGCCCAAAAGATCATGTTTAGGAACGATCATATCCATTTAGCACAATAACATAATCAAAAGCAAGAACAAATCATTGTATTCAAGTATTTTACTAATAAAAGTCAAGAAAGGATCACAGAAGGATCACTAAAGAATATCAGAGTGCGGAATAACAAGATACCAAATCAAAAGACAACTGTAGAGTATAGCGGAAATATACCCCACAACATATGCGGAAGGCAGATCGAAATCTAAAGCAAGCTCTAAGCTAATACAAGTAAAATAAAAGTCTAGAAGAAACAAGAGAATCTAATCCACATCTTTAGTCGACTCTTCTTCTTCTTCAGTTTTCATCCTCTTCACTTTAGGGTCATGCTCTTGAAGCTTCAGATCAGCATCTAGCGCACAATCCCATCGGCAAATAAGACGATGCCACTTGCCGTCAATGGGAGCCATCAATGCAGCCCAAATCCGAGTGTTGGTTGCCTCGCTGTTCATTACCTTGTCCAAGGACATTCGGAGCTGTACCATGTACAGAAAGCTTCTCCGTGTTGGTGTACGGGTTCTCTTTCATACCTGCAATGTCATCTAAAAACAAGTCCCTCAAAGGGTATGCTCAAAATAACTTAGCTAGTAAACCAAACACAATAAGCATCTTTACATGTATTCACAAGCAAACATATATGCAATGATATGAAACAATATATGCAAATATGCTTCTAACTCTATATATGTATGCTGGTCTCTATTGGCAGACATGCTTTAAGTCATAGCACCATACTTCTTTCGGAAGGTCTCAATCACACATCATCGGTTGGCAAAGGGTCCTTCATCCATCTTGGACAATCCATGGCTGGGGGTTAAGTCACCGCTCTCTCACATAACTGTTTGGTCTAAGTATTGGCGCATGTCAAGGTAAAGCCCAGCCCAATGCAAGTCTTCTACTTAGTCATATCAACTCAGATCCAGATACGTCCATTCCTCACCCCCGCGATCCTTTCCAAGTATCCTTCACACTAGAGTCGGCGTATCCTATGGCTACAACCAACTCGGACTACGGACTCATCAACCCTATAGGTCATCCACATATAGTAAACGGGAAGCTCTCATGTCTTCTCACGGGTTGGTTACCGGTCTTGAACGCCCATGAGCCCAAGTCTATCCATATGCAACCCTACCCATAAATGGCCCCCACAATGTGATTAATGTCCCCTCACGGGTTGGTTACCGGTCTTGAGCGCCCATGAATCCCCATTGCTAAATACCCTTCCGAATCAGGTCTGATAAAACAGGGAATATCCTAGCCAAACACTGCTAGACAAGTCCTAGGTATGACAACCAATAATCCGGGAAAGTGTCAAAGGGCAACATTGGAAATATCCCATACTATCCCCAATGATGTCCAAGGACAGAAATGTCAAAAGGACATTCCCCAATCCCAAATCATACCTACACGATCACAATCATAATTCAGTCATATCATCCACGACAGATATCTCATCAAATAGAAGAGTATAATAAGACAAGATTGAATGAATAAGAAACATACATGAATAAGTATTCATTCATGATCAAGTACATAAAGTAAATAAGGAAATAAGATCCTAATGTACTTACAGCATTCATATCATAATGGAAACTAACATAACAATAGCTAAATCATGCATTCATGTCATAATACATAAAGACATGTAAATAGGCATATTGTGAGTTGGAATACTCACCTCGTAATCCGAACTTATAGTCTTCAAATAAGAGATCAAAGACAGATCCAAAATCACCTAAACAAGCTTGACAAAACATGTATAGGTCATAAGAAGTGATTCCAAAAGATTGGAGTCGAAACGGACCAAAAATAGAGATCCTGTCACTGTGGGTTGATTGGCTGGGTTGAGTGCTCCAGTCGACCCAGGCAATTTGCCCAAGAGCAAATCCGAAAATAAAAAGAGAATCTTGATCCGAAACCTATGCTACACAAACCGGAATGCGACGAAACTTTGAGAGATTGTCTAACACAGTAGTCTAAGACTAAAAAGCATAATTTAGACATCAAACCACCATTAAAACCATTACTTACTAATTTAGAATCATAGTTTCTATTTTGGAAAACAAGACTTTCTAATTTGGAAAACAACATGGTTTTCATTGAAAACAAGCTATGAATGAAAGAGATGAACTAGAGATGATGAGACCTCATTCTAGTATATGAACACAGTAAATCAAGAGTAAGAATGATCATAGGGATGCATATAATATGCTAGAAGAAATCGAAATAAGAACATGATCATAGTTTAAGAAGAAATCATGAAAATCATGTAGAGAATGAATATGAAATCATAGCATATAGAATGAGAAGAGATTGTAGAAGATATGATTGCAGAGATGCAATATCTTCCTCATAATCTCAGATCAGAGAAGAGAATGATCCTAGTAAGAATGAATCAATAGCATAATAGATTGAATACTAACCTTTGATTGAAGAACAAGAGAGAGAAAGCTTGAGAGTTGAATGTAGATCTTCTTCCACACCAAAGGAGGCTTCGAGATGTGTTTCCTTCGTTCTCTAGGTGTTTTGGAGGCTAGGGATACTAAAAACACGAAGTTATGAGGTATATATAGCAATAAGGACCAAAATAGAAGATTCTGCTCGAATTCTGTTTGCTTGGGTCGAGTGGGTAGGTAGCATGGCCTAGTCGACCCAGCCAGTCGACCCAGGCTGATAGCATAGCCTAAAACAGGGATTTGAGGGCCTTTCTCTTATCGGAATCAAACGAAATTTTAAACACAACAACTATAACTTACCTAGCATAGGAAAATGGCTTTAAATCATATCTAACCATGCTCTAAGGTCATCAATCAATCTTCTCTTCATCAAGGTGCATTCTCTTTTCTAAATCAACCAAGCTCTTCAAGTAGGGAATTCCATCATAAATTTTCTATGGGTTTTCGAATCTACACTAAGGGAGAGGTCCGACTTGACTTCCTAGGAACTTCTAAACATATCCACACCATACTCAAGGTCCAACATCAAACAACTTCTTCTTCATCCAAAACAAATAGGTTGTCTAATTTAGGTTTTGGGCTGGATTTCACAGCATCACACCTTCTCTTCCTCTTTTTGTACATTTTCATGTTTTTTCTATTTGCCATCCTCCCGGTTGGGTTGTGCTTTCTAAGCGCAATAAAGTGGAGCTTGACTGGACAGGTAGCATTCTTACCAAAGGAACTTTCCCTTCCAATCATAGAGGATGGCGCAAGCGGTTGAGGCTAGAATAGGTAGCTTCTGCACCACTTCCAGACCCTTCTTAATAGGGTATTAGGAACCTGAAGCCAGGGGTTGAGGCTTCGGGGAGAGGGAAAAAACCAATGGAAGAGGTAGACCTCCCCTCTCCCATTCGAACTAAAAGGAAGCACGACTCAGCTGATGCTTCCGCCTCGAAGAAACCCAAAAAGAGTAAAGACTCTCAGGAGATCTTCATGCCTCAATGGACGCTGACACAGACAGATCGGGCAACACAGGATCCTGAGAAGGCTGCCGAATGGAGCTCTCTAAGTCTTTTGCCTGCCAATTGTCAGGCCTTTGAGGCCCTGGAGGATGACTTTCTAGTTCGTCATTCCACAAGGTATTATTTTTCTTGATCTTCCGCCAATTGCTTTGTAATCTCTCATGAGATTTTCTAATTATCTTCCTGCCCTTCCAGGTATGCTGTGTTGAGCTTTTATCAACACATGGAGGCATTGAGCCGAGTTGGTCGCAATGGCTCCTTGTTGTAGACCTGTGAAGAGAATTTGGCAAAGTCCAATTCTAAGGTGGACCGGCTGAAGAAAGTAGCCGAAGAGTTGAAGGAGAAGCACGATGAGGAGATGAATTCCTTGAAGCAGGAACTTGACTCATCAATTACTCGTGCTGTTGCTGCCGAGCGTGAGGCCAAGAAGTACAAAAATGAGGCTATTGCCTATGGCGAGAGCCTCAAGTTTAAGTCCATGGATAATGAACGCCTGTCGAAGATGGCAGTTCCTAGCAAGCCCGAACATATTAGACCAGATCTTCGAAAGGATTGCATTTGAAAGTATCTGAACAGCGTCCCCTTTACCAAATTGTTGGGCTCCTTCAACCTTCAAGCTTACCAAGCGGGGAAAAATGACGTCTGGTAAAGGATCCTTGAATCTAATCCTTCCTTCTACACGACTCTCGTTTGAGAGGTGTGCCACAAGGAAATCTTCGGGAAGCTTAAGTTGTCTTTCCCTAAATGGGTTTGGAAGAGGAGGATCCTATTCCAACAGACCCAAACATTGAGGAGTATCTTGCTGACTCACCACCTCTTCTCGAAGAACCTCAACAGCCTGCTTCGAAGAGAGATCTTGATAAAGACTCTTCGGTTGACAATCAGGAAGAATCATAGGAAACCATCTCTTTATTTTCTTTTTTCTTATGTAAGGGTTGGCCCTCCACAATTTTAATGGAATGGAAATCAGTCTTCTTTTTCTCAAACTCTTCCAATGATTGCCTTAATAATTCCTCATCTCATATCCAATAAATTGTCTTAAGAACAATATGTGAATGATATAAGTTATCACGTAGATTAACTTGTACCTTAATGGGAGATAACGTTCGGGATATCATGAAGATGCGTTCGGGAGAGACATGTTCGGCCTCTGAGCTTTTTGTGCCATCTGAACCTTTATCTCCTAACTGCTCCTTCATTTATGACGAAGTCCAAACGTCTCCTTCGTATTTGTTTACCAATTGCCTTTCCCAAGGAATTGGAAATACTCTATTATTTAATGTCGTTGCGACGGTTGATCTTTGGCAGTATCCTCGTATTAGGTGCATATCGTTCCACGTGGAAACCTAGTTCAACGGTCAAGTTTCGAATTTGAAGCACGATTATCCCCTGACCGTTGATCTTGCATTTTTAGGAGTTCGAAGCGTCCCTTTGATCCTATCCCTCGATTATCTTGGGCTTTCAACCATCACATCTCTCTTTGAGGCTATTTAAACTCCTTTAAGGATACCTCTTGCTATTGCAAGTTATTTTTGTCCCGATAAATTTGCAAAACGACATTTCGTCTTCCTTTTCTGTATTCGTACTCTTGTCCTCCAGCAGTATCTTCGATCAGAATCCAAAACCAGTAAGTCTTCTGCTTTGTCTATGTCACGAAGCTCTTCTTCTCCCTAAGTAATCTCCGTAGTATTCATACTTGGGGTTTACTTATTACAAAAGTTCTGAGTGGTTCATTTTCAACCGATATCTAAGGTTTTCTCTTTTCTGTATGTTGTTGGATTCTCGTACTGACACTTGCTTTTTTGTATTCGCAGTGCCTCCCAGAATTAACTTGGACTTTATTAGAGCAAATTCCTGCAAGAAAACTGCCCCAGTACCGACGAAGGTTACTCCCTCTGAGTTGATTGCAGCTGGTGAATCCTCTAAACTTGAGTCTGCTGTTGGTGAATCTTCAAATCAGATTTCCACAGTTTCTGCTGATGTTTCTCCCACGCTCCCTCTGCCTAAAGAGATCGTTCGGTCTTCCAAGGAGGACGTGGCTCCCTCTGTCGTTGCTTGTATTGTTGATGCCCCTGCCGAAGATATCGTTCGATCTTCCTGATGAAGACCCTTCGGGCATCCGAGGAAGACGCGGTCCCCATAGGTGCCACTTCTATTTCCAACTCTAGTGCTTGTTTGGCATCCTCCTCCACTCCTTCCTTGGAGCTGGAGGATTTTGCCACTAGGAAGCGCCCTAGGTTTGCTAATGATGTATATCATCCTTCTTGGTTGTTGAAGAGGCCCGACTTGGTGACGGGGAGATTTTGACAAGGCATTGGAATGGTGCATTGCTGTTCAAATGCCTGCCGAGAACAAAGCCCTCTCCACGATCCCAGACAGAGATTTTATGAAATCTCTGGTGATATAAGTTTTTCTTCATTATCTTTTGTTCCAAAGATTTTTCTTTTGCTCTTGACTAACTATGAAGTTATTACAGGAGTCTCACTGGTACTTCCACAACCAAGTGGAAATAGCCTTTAGACTTAGTAGACTGAGTGATGAAGTTTCCAGGCTTCAAGAAGACTCCAAAGACGCTGAGATTGCTAGTCTTGGAAACCGAGCTTGGGAGATTGCACGAGAGAAGAATTCCGAGATCGAACGTCTTCATTCGGATTTGGATGATGCCAGGGAGAAGATCCGTCGGCTAGAGCGGGAAGTATGAAAGCCAGGGGCGAAAGGGTCCGAAGTGTTACCCCAAAGGCAAGTTGTTATCCCTTTGCCCGAGTCCTTTCCAACTGATGTTCGCAGGGCTTGCATCTTCAAGCATTTGCACAGTAAGCCTTTTGTTGACATGGTGAACGCTTATAACTTGCAGGCATACCGGGATGGCAAAAATGAAGTATGGGAATCGATATTAAGGAGAAATCCTTATTTCAACACGACTCCCCCACCACGCCAATTGTCATCCTGAAGTGTTTGCAAAGCTGGGACTTCCTCTTCCCGCCTGGACCAAGGATGTAACAAACCTTCCACCTCCAGATCCGGATATCATGCATCATCTTGACGATTCTCCTCCCTATTCTCCTCATAAAGGATTCAGTTATGAAGAGCTTGCCTTGAATGTTGGTTTTGATCAAAGATCAAACTTCTCCCAGCCAAGCTGGATAAAGAGTATGGAATTGCAAAGGATTTTGAGAACATAAATTTTCCCGACTTTGTTCTTCTTCTTCTGTTTGAATCTGTGCTGCTTCTTGACTCTATATTATTTCTGACAAAGCTGCTTTGATCTTGTTTAACATCTTAATGATCACTGATGATGACTTTCTTTTTTGACTGAGCGAAGATTGTACCCCAACACTTGTTGTCTCATATGTATGTTTGATGTAAAGGTTGGCCCCTTCTTGTCGTTTAAAGAAATAAAAAATTAACTTCATCTTTGAACTTTGTTAGTCACTTGAGTCATTGTTGCAATAGGTCTTAGTTGTTCAAAACAATGCCTTTACTTAGAGTTTTCCGAAGAAATTCAATAAATCTGAGAAGGAACTCACTTGGGTTTTAAACCGATGCCTTTACTTAAGAATTTCCGGAGAAATTGAATAAGTCTGAGAAGGAACTCACTCGGGTTTTAAACCGATGCCTTTACTTAAGAATTTCCAGAAAAATTCAATAAGTCTGAGAAGGAACTCACTCGGGTTTTAAACTGATGCCTTTACTTAAGAATTTCCGAAAAAAATTCAATAAGTCTGAGAAGGAACTCACTCGGGTTTTAAACCGACGCCTTTACTTAAGAATTTCCAGAAAAAATCAATAAGTCTGAGAAGGAACTCACTCGGGTTTTAAACCGATGCCTTTTGATTTTGTCGCTAGATCATGTTCTTAAGTGTTGTGTGATGCCCCCCAATCAAAAGACAGTATGTTGAAAACTGATAATTGTATTGATTGAGTTGAAATTTGTTACATCATGAACGAAAATGATAGTCTACAGGGATAATATTTCTTCAGATGCCTGGCATTCCACGAACGATCCAACTCTTTTTGGGTTGTCATGTTCTTTAGCTTATAAGCTCTCGAATCGACCGGTTTAATAACCATATATGGTCCTTCCCATAAAAGGTCCAATTTCCTTTGATGGCGTGGATCTGAAGATAAGGTATTTCTCAATACCAAATCTCCTGCTATGTACCGACGATTCTTCTCTCGGGTATTATAATGTGAAGCTATCCTTCGTTGATAATGTTGAGTTCGTCCTATAGCTTTTGCACGAACTTCATCCAACAAATCAAGGCTATCTAGCAGTCCTTGTTTGTTCGCTTTTTCTTCGAACTCTCTTTCTCGTAGTGTTCCAGCCATTACTTCCACAGGTGCCAATGCTTCAAATCCGTAAGCCAATTTAAATGGAGTTTCTCCTATGGGTGTTCGAACCGTAGTTCGGTAGGCCCATAGTACATTCTGTAATTCTTCGGCCCACAAGGCTTTGTCAGCTTCGAGTCTTCTCTTTATTCCCTCAAGTAACATCCGATTTGTAACCTCTACTTGACCTTTGCTTTGGGGGTATGCCACTGATGACATACGATGCTCGATCAAATAAGTTTCGCAAAATTGCTCGAATTGTGGACAGTCGAATTGAGTGCCATGATTTGTCACGATTATTTTTGGCATTCCAAATCGATATATAATTAACTCGAGCACGAACTTCTCCACCTTTCTTTCAGTGATGGTTGCCAGCGCACTAGCCTCAACCCATTTGGTGAAGTAGTCGATTGCTACTATAAGATACTCTCTTCAGCTTGATGCCTTGGTGAATTTGCCCATGATATCGATTCCCCACATCGCAAAAGGGATGGGATCTAGAATCGAAGTCATCGTTTCAGCTGGGCGTTTAGATACTGTAGCATGGATTGACAATTGCTACACCGATGAACATATTCCATAGCAGCCTGCTGGAGTTTAGGCCAATACAACCCAAACCTCAAAATTTTGTGTGCCAGGGCCCGACCGCCCATGTGAGCACTACAAATTCCTTCATGCACCTCTGCTAGAGCTAATTCTTCTCCTTCGGGACCCAAACATCTCAAAAGGGTTCCAGAATAAGACCTTCTGTATAGCCTTCCATTCTACATAATGAATCGTGTTGATCGCACTTTGATTAATCTTGCCTCTTTCGAATCTTCTGGTAGTTTATCATCTCTCAGATATTCTACTATTGGATCCATCCAGCAACGCTCCGCTTCAATATAGGAAATTTCCTTCTCGTGATAACTTGGAAATGTTATCTCTTCTATGTAGACCGAAGGGTCTAAATTTTTTTTCTTTGGCATTGGCTAATTGGGATAGCTCATCTGCCATTGTATTTTCTTTTCTTGGAATCTAACATACTTTTAGATTCCTAAACTCTTTCTGCAATGTTTGCACAATCTCTTGATATTTTTGTAACCGAGGTTCTTTGACGCCATACTCCCCTTGTACTTGGTTGACAATAAGTCGTGAGTCACTATAAATAGTAACGTCTGCTATCGCCAATGCTTTTGACAGTCTAAGCCCAGTTATTAAGGCTTTGTACTCTGCCTCATTATTACTTGCTTCGAATGCAAACCTCAATGCTCCCTGCTTGTTACTTGAACCATCTACATATACCTCCCAAATGGTCAGGATAGTGGGTTCGGCAATTTCTTCCATTGGTGCAGTAGTCTCTACTACAAAGTCAGCTAGTGCTTGAGCTTTGATTTCCGTTCGAGGCTTAAAGCTTACTTGGGACTCACTGAGTTCAACCGACCAAGCCACCATTCTTCCAGACAAATCAGGTTTACGAAGAACTTTACTAAGGGGAAAAGTAGTAAATACCTCGATTGAATGAGCCCGAAAATATGGTCGTAGTTTTCTAGCTGCTATCATAAGAGCTAGAGCACGCTTCTCGATCCCGAGAATACCGTGTCTCAGCATCAAGTAGTACGTGGCTGACATAATAAATTGGCCACTACTTCTTGTCTTTTTCCCGAACGAGTATTGCGCTGATTGCCGAAGGGGATGCTGCTAAATATAGCTATAAGATTTCTCCCTTCTCGGGTCGAGACAATAGCGGTGGTCTTCCCAATGACTCCTTCAGTTCTTCGAAAGCTTTCTGACATTCCTCAGTCCACTTTGCCTCCTTACTGCCCCTCAAATCTTTGAGTGCTTTGAAAAAAGGTAGGCACTTTTCTCCTGACTGTGAGATGAAACGGTTTAAAGCAGCGACTGTGAAACCTAGCCCTAACCCTGACCCGAAAACCCTGTTGTTTGTAGGTCCAACAACCCGAAGTAAGACAAGAAGTCAACTTTGGGCCATTTCAGTTGAAGACTTGATGGCTGGAGTGGAATCCTTGAGTGTGGATGTCAGTGTCCCTTCTATGGAAACTGCACCCTGATGAAGATTGGATTAGTTGATGGGCTTGGAGTGCTCTCTGTATTGGTTCCAAGGCATTTCTACCTACTAGGTATGTCACTTTAGGTGTGTGCAAAACCCCTTGATGTTTGGACTTGATCTGAGCCTTCAATTCCCTGTTTTGAAGTTGCTGTTCTGATTGGTCGACTCATTGGTCGACTGGACCAGTCAACCAATCAATCGACCAATTGATTCTGTTTTTGAAATTTGAATCGTGGCTACTCTATTTAAGTCTAATCTCAGGAATACTCCGCCTCATCTGCCTCCTAAGCCTCTGGAACGAGTTAGAACCCTATTTTAATCCCTTCCCTTGCATCCTTGGTTGATATCTCGCAAGAACTCAAGCAATCTTCATCCTCCTGCATCAAAGGTATGTGTATGATCTCTTTCCTCTCTATCTCTGATTTTCTTTTCTTGAATCTGTTCTTGATTGAGATTAGGAAGATGATGTTGCATTCTTGCAACCATCTATTCCATGATCTCATCATGTTCCTTGAGATCCATGATCATCATCATGATCTCAACCCCTGCCAATTGAATCCTGGAAACCATAACTTTTGAAACCCTAACCTTGTGTGGTCATCATGAGAACCTTTTTGGTAATCCCCCATGTGAGGGAAACCTCATGGGTAATGAGGAGGTTGATCTAAATTCATATTCTTTAATTCTTCTTGTTGTAATTGGCCTATCATTAATTCCCTCCCTCCTGCGATCTCAACCTTTTTTATGGGAACCAAAAAGGGTGAAACCCTAATTTCTTGGGTAAAATCAAGAACCCCTATTTTGATCATGTTAGAAGACTCTCACTTTATTTTCTTTACTAGAATTATAACCTATTAATTTTAATTCCTTACCCTTGATCATATTATATTTTCCTTCATGATTAATGTTTAACCTAATTAGGTTAACTTTCTGGTTCCTGAGTTGTGACCTGGAAACTTGATTTGATTAATGGTTTGGTGTCCTCTATAGACTTAGATGTTTCCATTAAAGTTTCCCCCTTATTTTGTACCCTTTTGAACCACAAAATTCGGATTCATATTCTAAAAATTCTGATTTTTGAAGGCTACTGTCTCTGTTGGTCGACTCATTGGTCGATCAGGATAGTCCAATCGCTCGACTAATGGGTACAGCAACCCCATTCTTGGTCTGTTTTGATTGAATTATAATCTTTTCTTCTATGTATCTTTCCTAACTCATAGTATACACTTGTTTAAGACTCTTTTCTCAGGTTTAGTCAAGGTCTTACTTGATTCTCTATGTTCCTTTACAAATTAGAAGGTAAGGACAGTTATTTCCTTAACTACATAGATTACTTGTTCTCTGATTCCTACTTTGTGAAACTATGAGATTACCTACTGTTGTTGTACTTTAATTCTGATCTCCTACTGTGAGAACAGTAGCACTTGTTTATGTCATCTTTTTCATTATTCATGTTATATGAATTACTTATTACTGCTTAATCTGATTTTACTTTTACATTCTCTTTTATATGATGAACTACTGGTTGTGTATGTTGTCACATCCTCCCAGCCGGTACCCTAACTGGCATACCCGAGAGTGTGATCCACAGCCCTAAAGATCAAGTTTAGGAACGATCATATCCATTTCGCACAATAACATAATCAAAAGCAAGAACAAATCATAATGTTCAAGTAATTTATAATAAAAGTCAAGAAAGGATCTCAAAAGAATCACTAAGAATATCAGAGTGCGAAAACATGATACCAAATCAAAAGACAACTGTAGAGTATAGCGGAAATATACTCCACAAACATATGCGGAAGGTAGATCGAAATCTAAGTAAACCTCTAAGCTAATACAAGTAAAGTAAAAGATAAGTCTAGAAGAAACAAGAGAAATCTAATCCACATCTTCAGTCTGCTCTTCTTCATCTTCAGTCTTCATCTTCTTCACCTTGCCCTTCCTTATATGGACCGTCATCGTATTCCAAACCTGCAGAGAAGTCTAACAACAGATATGGTACAAAAGGAGTGAGTTTCGAAAGAAACCCAGTAAGGCAATTAAATCCATAATAACATAAATGACAGGATTACAAATTAAACATAAATGCAAACTCTATATATGCTGGTCTCTATTGGCAGACATGCCTTAAGTCATAGCACCATACTTCTTTGGGTAGGTCAATCACACAACGCCTTTTGGTAGTGGGTCCGGCATCCCTCGGGACATTCCATGGCTGGGGGTTAAGTCACAACTCTCTCACATCACCATTGGTCTAAGTATTGGCACATGTCAGGGTAAAGCCTAGCCAAATGCAAGTCTTCTACCTAGTTACATCAAGTCAGATCCAGACACGTCCATTCCTCGCCCCTGGCGATCCTTTCCGGTATCCTTCACACTAGAGTCCTCATAGTCCCTGACTACGGACTCATCAACCCTATTGGTTATCCACATATGGTAAACGGGAAGCTCTCACGTCCTCTCACGGGTTGGTTACCGGTCTTGAGCGCTCGTGAGCCCAAGTCTATCCATATGCAACCCTACCAATAAATGGCCCCCACAATGTGATTCCTGTCCTCTCACGGGTTGGTTACCGGTCTTGAGCGCCCACAAATCCCCATTGCTACCACGAGTCGTTCGGTCTCAATACCCCTCCGATTAGGGTCTGACATAACGGGACATCCTAGCCAAACACTACTAGACGATCCTAAATATGTCATCCAACAGTTTAGGAAGGTGTCCAGAGGGCATCTCCGGAAACATCCCATAATGTTCCGGTAGTTGTCCAAGGACAGAAGTGTCAAAAGGACACCTCTCCTTCCCGAACCATACTTAATCAATCACAATCACAAATCAATCATATCATACACATTTACAGTATATAGAAAATATACCATAATAAGATTCATCTCATATACAGTTGACAAATAAAGACTTTCATAAACTAAAGAAAGCAAGTAAATAATGGTACTGTAATTGAAGTAAATACAACAGTAATATATTCATAAAAGAATCTAATTATGGTAACAAATCCGAAAGATTCTAATATAGAAACTAAAATCACACAATCTATGCTATTATAGAAGTAACCATCCTTACCTTTTATAACTTGCAAAGGAATCTTAAGAATTCAAGTATGATCTTGACAAACTTGAGAAGAAGGTCCTAAACAAGTGTATACAACATATTAGGAAAGATCCCTAAAAGAAAAGATATCAAAACATCCAAAACAGATCAAATCTGGAGTTGCTATACTCATTGGTCGATTGGATTGGTCTACTGTCTCAGTCGACCAATCGATCGACCAACAGAGACAAAGGGCCTACAAAATCGAGTTTTAAGAATAAAGAACCGAATTTGGTGGTTCAAAAGGGTACCAAACAAGGGGGAAACTACTATGACAGTATCCTAGTATATAGAGGACTTCAAAACACTAATCAAATCAAGTCTTCAAGTTACAAATTAGGAAACAAAAGTTACCATAATTAGATCAATCATGGTTCTTGAAGAATTCATAGTAACAATCATGGACAAGAACGATATGATGATGGATCATTGATTGTGATAAAGAAATCATGAAAAGTGTGAAACCCAGCCCTAACCTTGACCCGGAAACCTTGTTATTTGTAGGTCCGATGACCCGAAGTAAAGTAAGAAGTCAGCTTTGGGCCATCCCAAGAGAGGACTTGGTGTCTGGCTTTGAATCCATGAAGGTTGATGATGAGGTGCTATTTATGGAAACAGAATCCTGATGAAGATCTAATTAGTTGATGGACTTGAAGTGATCTCTATCTTGGTTTGAAGGCATTTCTACCTACTAGGTAAGTCACTTGACTTGTGTGCAAAACCCCTTTAGGTTTGGATTTGATCTGGGCCTTCAATTCCCTGTTTTGGCCTTGCTGTCTGCATTGGTCGACTGATTGGTCGGCCCAGGCCGATCGACCAATCCACTCGACCAATGGGTGCTTGTCTTTGGCAATTAGGTTGATTCTTGCTCTATTTAAGCCTAACCTCGAGTCCACTTCGTATTTGCTGCCTCCAAACCCTGCGGAGCAGACCAAAGACCTCTGCAAGTCATCTCTCTTGCATCCTTGGAGTTTTCTTGGCGGATCTTCGTCGGAACTCTTCTTTTTGCATCAAAAGGTATGTCTACTCTCTCTTCTTCTCCTACATCTTTGTTTTTCTTTCCTTTTTGAGTTGAGACAGTAGAAGAGATGCTGCATCCTCTGTTGCAAACATCTCTGAACATGTTCTCATGATCATCCTAAGGATTAAAGGCTAGAACAATGATCTTAACCATGATCATTGCAAGCTTTTGAAGGATTCATGATCAAACCATGATTTAATCTCTGTTAATTTCCTAATCTGAATTCCGATCTCTTTGGATCTTCTTTCATTGATCATGTTAGTGGTTAATGGTTGTGTTTTCTTTCTATGATCCATAATCCATAGAATTCTAGTTGTTCTCTTCTACCTTACTATGTGTTCTTCATGATGCATGATAGTACATATATGGTAGGTTTTATTTCCTTATTTAGATTTATGCTTCTAAGCCTTATACCATGAAGACCTATGCATGTTTTCATGTTTTCATTACCGAAAGCAATGATCCATCTTCCTATTGTTCTTGTCCTTGTTTTCTATTTCAAACTTCATCAAGATCCATGTTTGATTTATTTATGGTAACTTTTTGTTTCCTAATTTGGGTCTTGATACCTTGATTTGATTAGTGTTTTGAGGTCCCCTATATGCTAGAATACTACTGATGTAGTCTACCCCTTGATTAGTATCCTCTTGAACCATCAAATTCGGATTTCATATCTCAAAACTCTGATTTTCTAAGCTACTCTGCTGCATTGGTCGACTGATTGGTCGTTGGACCACTCGACCAATCCACTCGACCAATGAGTACGGCAACTCCGGAATTGGTTTGTTTCGGATGCTTTGCTATATTTTCTGTTAGGGATCTTTCCTAATATGTGGTATATACTTGTTTAGGACCTTCTTCTCAAGTTTGCCAAGATCCTACTTGATTTCTTAGGATTCTTTGCGAGTTATAAAAGGTAAGGATGGTTATTTCCTTAATTACATAGATAGCATGAATCTAGTTTCTATATTTGAATATCATTAATATGTTTCCTAAATTAGATTCTTACAATGATATACTACTTGTTGCATAACTTTGATTACGGTAGCATTACTTATTCATATTGAATTGATTCATGTATGATTTACTTACCAATGTTATACAAATGTTTGTAAATATTGATTTCTTTCCATATATGGAGTTACCATATATGTGATGATATGAATTGATGCATGTGTATGCTTACGTATGGTTTGGGAAGGAGAGGTGTCCTTTTGACATTTCTGTCCTTGGACTACTACGGGAATATTATGGGATGTTTCCGGAGATGCCCTCTGGACACCTTCCTAAAGCTGTTGGATGACATATCTAGGATTGTCTAGTAGTGTTTGGCTAGGATGTCTGTTATGTCGGACCCTAATCGGAGGGGTATTGAGACCGAACGACCCGTGGTAGCAATGGGGATTCATGGGCGCTCAAGACCGGTAACCAACCCGTGAGAGGACAGGAATCACATTGTGGGGGCCATTTATTGGTAGGGTTGCATATGGTTAGACTTGGGCTCACGGGCGCTTAAGACCGGTAACCAACCCGTGAAAGGACGTGAGAGCTTCCCGTTTACCATATGTGGATGATCAATAGGGTTGGTGAGTCCGTGAGTCGGGGACTATGAGGACTCTAGTGTGAAGGATACCGGAAAGGATCGTCGGGGACGAGGAATGGAAGTATCTGGATCGACTTGATGTAACCAAGTAGAAGACTTGCATTTGGCTAGGTATTACCACGACATGCGCCGGTACTTATACCAAATGGTTGTGAGAGAGTGTGTTGACTTAACCCCTAGCCATGGAATGTCCTCCGAGGGATGCCGGACCCATTACCAACTGATGATGAGTGATTGAGACTTTCCTACAGAAGTACGGTGCTATGACTTAAAGCATGTCTTGCCAATAGAGACCAGCATACATAGAGTTAGATTCATTCATTCATTGCTTGTCTCATATCATATTGCATTCATGATTGTTACGGAATCCTGCCATTTATGTTATTATGGATTTTTAAGCGCCTTCTTGAGTTTCTTTGAAACTCATTCCTTTATTGTACAATGTTGTTAGACTATCCTGCAGTCTTGAGTACTACTATGACGGTCCCTATGAGGAAGCGCAAGGCGAAGAGGCATATCTCCGGGGAAGGTGATTGCGGTTACCACAATTACTACGAAGATTCCGCGGGTGGTTATGCTCCGTACAATGCTTAGTCCGACCATTGAGTGGAAGCGTCCTTGTGCTATTTATGAGATCTACACCTACAAGGATGTCGTCTACAAAGTGGAGAATAATTTAGTTACCCAATGTACTTGCTACTGGGATTAGCTTTTATCTAGTTTATTCTTTCGAGCTACTTTTCCATTTGGATGTAAAGTGGGATTTTTGCTTCACTTTACTTATCTGTTGACACTACGATTATATATTTATTATTCCGTTTCGTTTACGATTCATTCTTTCTTTATTGAATCTATGATTTATCTTCCGCACTCTTGTTATGGTTGTTCATGATTATGTTATTGCTTATGTGGGAGGTTGATCACTCGATACCCGATCTTGGGCTGTGGATCACACTCTCGGGTATGCCGGATAGGGTACCGGCTGGGAGGGCGTGATTGGTATCGAGCCCAAGGTTCGAGGAGATCCTAACCACAAAAGGCAACAACTGAACATTCTGAGTCATTGATCTGAAGTGACTCTTCTACTCTTAGAAGTGAATAATAGAACAACTGAATTAGAAACTTGAACTTTGAGGCATAACGAGAACATTTCTGAATAACATACCATAATTATACTTGAACAAATGACACTAATGCAAGGAAAAGAAAAGTGCATAACATACAATAAATAAAGAGAAACAAAATGAACTTCATTAATTTCAAAAGTTTTACAATGATTACATCCGAAAAGCATAAATGGAAAATCCTAAGGTACGGTCTATCTAGGTGATCTACTCGATCTCTATATGCTACGAACTCCTCTGCTAGGTGAGTCACCTGATGCTCTATCTGTCTGTCGAGACTCCATCCTCTCGTACATCTGCTCTGTCCGACCTCCATCCTCTCTAGCATGGAAGTCATCGATCTCATCTGTGCACCAAGATCTGAAGTCTCCGGAACCGCATGTGAAGGGCCACACTGCCTCGAAATGTGATGAAGGAAACTCGTGATGCACGAGCTCGGCCTCGCGCATATCTGTATCATCTCCGGCCTGATCATCACTATCGGGACCGATATCCTCTCCTCCATCCTCGGATCCCTCATCCTCATCCTCGATTCATCATCATCCTCACCCTACTGGACCGGGAGATCTCTCTAGCCGATGTAGTCTCATCGTCGAATGGTCCGAGTCCCAATGGGGTATCCACTGTGATCTAGTGTCCATCGGAGTATCCTCGAAACTCACCCCGAAATGCACGAAGATCAAAGTCGAAGCCTCCCATAGCAAAGGTTCCGCATGCTAGGCCGCGAACTAAGTCCGGCATGACCTGCTGAATGATGTAGGAAAGATCGATCTCGAAGCCCATGTAGATGCGGTAAATGACCAAGGCCTCCATCAACGTGACCCGATGGTGATGTCCGGCTTTCGGCATGATGTTTCGGCCGACTATGCGACCGATAATACGTGCGAGAACCCGTCATCCGTCCGCTAGTCCACGGTGTGAAGCATCGGCGGCTATCCCATAGCGTAGAGCATATCTCGCGAAGCTCGTACGGCATCGGATGGCTGTCCGGTGTGCTGCTCCGGCGGTATCCACACACATTGATGTGGGTAGTAAGGGACCTGCGGGATCTCGGCCCGATGTCCGGGTGGAGAAGCGAATGCGAGTCTGGTGGACCACTGCTCCCGAGGGACAAGTGCGAGTGGATGTCCACGGCCCCGAGCCTCCTCTGTGTAGTAAGTAAGGTTGCTTTGAAGAACAACCTCACTAGCTCCGGGTATACCGGCAAATCCTCGGTGAAGAGGTGAGTCCAGCATGGGTGTCGAACCTCTGCCGGATCTGAAGGCTACGAGCTGGCGTAAGTGAAGTAGACGCCCCATCTCGATGTTACAATAGCTGAAGTAGGCCTCGTACGAAACTCGGCTCGAGGTGTGTCAAATAGGTCCGGTCTCCTAACCTCCTCTCTGGGCTCGAAAGGAACCCGACCTCTGCCCCTCGAGAGGCACCTACGATGCGACCTCTACCTCTACCTCCTCCTCGTCCTCCCCTCTGCATGATGTATCTGTGAAAGAGACAAGAGACAATTCCAATTAGTGCTATTCAAGATTTTAGCCAAAAGGGTATTTTCGTAATTTTTCGGAAAATTTCAAATTTGGGGGAAATTTGATTTGAACATACTAGCATGTGCACAATACTTGGAATTTCATGTCTATGATGTTGTTTTGATGAAAATCGATCGAAAACTTGGATTAAAGCGAAAAATTCAGCAAGAAGAAATTTGGGGATTTTGCAATTTAGGTCAAAATTGGATTTTTGAAAAGTTGAAATTGGTTAAATCAAATTGTATGGACCTATCTACAATGTCATCTTGAGCATGTAGCATTTGATCTCGTGCGAAAATTTCAAGCGGTTTTGAGAGAAAACGAAATTTTTTCTAAAGATATCGATTTCGGTATAAAACTTTGCGAGATGAGCACCAAATGTGTTAAAACTTGTTGTCTATGCATGTCATTGTGTTTAAAACCTAGGGAATATGTTTCTAAGCATTCCTAAGCATGATTTCTAGCATTGGATACAAGTAAAGCATGGTTTTATTGAAATGCAAGCATGAGAAGATGAAAATGGAAGAAAGAATGAGAGATTTACCTTGTTTATGAAGATGGTGTGTTGTGGTGTTGTTGTTGAAGCACTAAATCACCTCAAGAACACTTGTGGGAACACTTGGATATTTTCCCTAGAGCTCTCTCACCTTTGGAAGAAGTTAGAATGAGGTTGGAATGTGGAAATGAGGCTTATAATGCGAATTTTCGTATTACATCTTCATTAGTCGGCGATTGGTCGGTGGGTCACTCGACCAACCACTCGACCAATGGTCACGGTGACCTCATTTGCTGTTGAATTTTTGGAAAATGTGATTTTTGCCTTATGGAATATTGTTTGATGACTATATGGATATATTTGATCATGATTTAAGTTTTCAAATCATTTGGACTTGTGGTTTATGTTGAATCTTCGAAATTCGGTATTTTGATGTTCTCGGTTTTTGCGAGAATGGTTACTCACGAGAAGTGGGCGTGGTGAATCCGGTGGTCATGGTGGTGGTGAAGTACCTCGGGGAGGTGGTGAAGTACCTCATGGAGGTGGTGAGATACCAAATGCTGATCGGGGTACTCATGAGATCCCTGGTGCCCCGAATGTTGGAAGTTTCGGAGATATTGCCAATATCATGGGCAATATGATGCGGCGACAAGCGGCTCGGTTCAACCGGATGTTGGTGGGTTTCATGACTCCGCATAATGAGACCCGGGCTGGTGCTAATGTGAATCCTCATGCCGCGATCCTGAATGCGGGAGGTTTAAGCTGGAACTCCTCATACTACTTTGATGGAGAGTTTTACTAAGATGCAAGTACCCACTTTCTTGGTGTTACCAAGGACCCCTTGTTTCCTAACAAGTGGCTTCGTGAGTTGGAGAAGGCTTTCCGGCATCTGCAATGCTCGGAAGCTCGGAGAAGATTTTGTTTGCTTTGAGCGAAGTTGCAACAAGAAGGCTGATGCATGGTGGATCTCCACTCGTCTGTTTTGGAAGGTTTGCATGCGGGAGTTGTAACTTGGGAGTTATTCAAAGAGGCTTTTTGTATGAACTACTTTCCCGAGGCGGTGAAGGATGCAAAGGAAGCGGAGTTTATGATTCGACTCAAGGAACTTTGTACGTGTTGGAGTACCAACGAAGTTCGAGGAGCTTCATTTCTTTGCTCCAGATTCTTTGAAGGAAGACCTCGCCAAAGCAAAGAAGTTCTTCAAAGGACTGCGCCACTGCCATTAAAGCTTACCTCACGGTCCGGCCTATTGTGAGCTATGCTCAAGTGGTGCGAGAACTCGAAGAAGTTGGAAGAAACGAGAGAAGGAAAGTGCTCGTGTGCAAAAGCCTTGGCGGTCAAGGAATTCTGGTTTGGTGGATCGCAATGACCGTCGTTATGTGAGACCTACACCCTACCCCACTCCTACCTTTCGGGCTAAGAGTGTAGGTCGAGAACACGGGTTTTCAGCAGCCCGGCCGGTTTAAACGGTATGGCGGAAACCGATCACCAGCAAATGCAAGTGCAAGTGCAAGTGCGAGTGCAAGGCCTTTTGTTCGAAGTCCTCTGTTGCAGCCACCCTGTTGGATCCGGCAATCTGTTTGCTTCTCTTGCAAGCAAGCTGGTCATTTTGCTCGTGCTGTCCCGAAGCGGCACCTTGACAGCTTTGCCCCGATGGTGAAGAGTGCTCCTGCTCCTCCCTCGGTAGAGTTTTCGGTATTTCCGATCTTGAGCGGGATCCAAACCATGATGTGATTACGGGTACATTGTTAGTCGCTTCTATTTCTGCATTTGTCTTATTTGATACGGGTGCATCTCATTCGTTCATGTCATCTGCATTCATCAAGAAGACTAACCTAATCCACGAGAAGTTGTCTAGTTGTTTATTGATTAGTACACCTCTTTGGTCTGTTGTGAAACTAGATAAGGGGTTATCTAGATGTCTGTGTTGATTGGTGAAAAGAACTTGGAAGCCAATTTTGTGATTCTTGACATGAAGGACTTCGATGTTATTTTGGGAATTGGTTGGTTGACGGCCCACAAAGGCTGTGTTCCTTTGTTCCTCAAAGAAGATTCGGTTCCATATTTGTGGAAGTCCGGTCTTTGAATTTCAAGGTGAAAAGAGAAGGGTTTGTAAGAAGGTCTTTATCTGCCTTGATGCAAGTCTATGCCCTAGTGGATGATGCTTCATCTGAAGGCAAGGGTATAGTGGAGAAAAGAGTCGATGAAGTCGAGTTGTGCTGCGACTTTGTTGATGTCTTCCACGATGATCTATCGGGAGTGCCTCCGGACGAGAGATGTCGAATTCTCTATTGATCTCGTCCCTGGTGCCGCTCCTGTATCTAAAGCTCCGTATAGGATGGCTCCTCTTGAGTTGAAAGAGTTGCAAAATCGGTTGAATGAGCTCATTGATAGAGGTTTCGTACAGCCTAGTGTGTCACCTTGGGGAGCTCCGGTCTTGTTCGTCAAGAAGAAAGAGCGGTAGTATGCGCTTGTGCATCGACTACCGTGAGTTGAATAAGTTGACTATCAAGAATAGATATCCGCTGCCCGAATCGATGATCTCTTCGATCGGTTGAAGGGTGCGGTTGTGTTCTCAAAGATTGACTTAAGGTCCGGATATCACCAATTGAAAGTGAAGTCTAGTGATATCTTCAAGACGGCTTTCCGAACGCGGTATGGTCACTACGAGTTTAGAGTCATGCCTTTCGGATTGACCAATGCTCCTGCGGTGTTCATGGACCTCATGAACCGAGTATTTCATGATGTGCTTGATAAGTTTGTGATTGTTTTCATTGATGACATCTTGATCTATTCGAAGAGCGAAGAAGAGCATGCGAGTCATCTAAGTTTCACTTTGCAAAGGTTGCGAGAAAAGAGTTGTTTGCTAAGTTTAGCAAGTGTGATTTACGGCTTAAGAGAGTAGTTTTCCTTGGTCATGTAGTTTCAGCCGAAGGTATTCGTGTCGATCTCGAAAAGGTCCAAGCTGTGGCTGATTGGGAGAGACCGAAGTCGATAACGGAAATAAGAAGTTTTCTTGGATTGGCGGGTTACTACCGAAGGTTTATTGAGAACTTTTCTCGGTTGGCTGCTCCTATGACTAAGTTGACCGGGAAAGAAGAGAAGTTTGTTTGGTCGGCGCTTTGTGAGAAGAATTTCCAAGAGTTGAAAGATAGATTGACAAGTGCCCCGGTTTTGACTATACGATAGTTCCGGTGGTATGACGAGTTTATACCGATCGTCAAAGATTGGTTTGGGTTGTGTCTTGATGCAACATGGCAAGGTCGTAGCCTATGCTTCTCGGCAATTGAAGGATTATGAGCGGAATTACCCCACTCACGATCTAGAACTTGCCGCCGTTGTCTTTGCTTTGAAGATTTGGAGACATTATCTTTACGGTGAGAAGATTGCCATTTTCACGGATCATAAGAGTTTGAAATACTTCTTTACCCAAAAGGAGTTGAACATGAGACAAAGGAGATGGTTGGAACTCGTCTCCGATTATGATTGTGATATTCGGTATCATCCTGGGAAAGCAAATGTTGTTGCTTGATGCTCTTAGTAGGAAGAACCGAGAAGAAGACTTTGGATTTGAATGCTTTGAGTTTACCATTGTGGTCTTCTATTGAGAGTTTTGATTTGGAAATCGTTCACGAGAATTCTGATTTTATTCTTTACGCCATGACGGCAAGATCTGGTCTTAGAGATAAGATTGTTGCTCTGCGAGTTACGATCAAGAGTTTTTGACCAAAGTTGAGAAGATTTCTTCGAATCTGAGTCGGACCCCGACTTTGGTATATCCATGGATGGTGCTTTGTTGTTTAGAGGAGAGGCTGTGTGTGCACATAAGCGATGAAGTTAAGAAAGAAATATTGAAGGAAGCACACCGGTCGGTCTTTCTTGTACACCGGGAAGCACCAAGATGTACAAGGACTTGAAGGAACATTTTTGGTGGATTGGTCTAAAGGCGGATGTTGGCGATTTTGTTGCCAAGTGTGAGACTTGCCAACGTGTGAAAGCCGTTCGACAACCTCCATCTGGATTACTTCAACCCCTTCCTATTCCTAGTTGGAAGTGGGAAGATATTTCCATGGACTTTGTGACTAGCTTGCCTCGGACAAGTAAAGGCAATGACAACTGTGTGGGTGATTGTTGATAGGTTGACCAAATCAGCCCATTTCATTCCTATGAAGATCACTCATACTCTGGATAAGCTAGCCGGGCTTTATGTGGATAATGTGGTTCGTCTGCATGGTGTGCCATTAAGTATTGTCTCGGATCGTGATCCTAGGTTCACCTCAAGGTTTTGGAATAGTTTGCGAAGGCCTTGGGAACCCAATTGAACTTGAGTACAGCTCATCATCCACGGTCGATGGACAATACGAGCGGACAATTCGGACATTGGAAGACATGCTCGGATCTTGTGTGGTGGATATGGGTGGTAATTGGGATGAACACCTAGCTTTGGTTGAGTTTGCCTATAACAACGGTTATCAAGCAACAATAGGCATGGCTCCATTCAAGGCTTTGTATGGTAGTACTTGTAGGACACCTTTGTCTTGGGTGAGGCAAGTTGAAAGAAAAGTCTTAGGTCTGAGATGATTGAAGCTACAAGTGCTATGGTAGATATGATAAGAGAAAGGATTAAGTCTGCCCGATCGAGAGCAATCTTATCTTGATAAGAGAAGGACCGATTTGGAATTTCAAGTTGGAGAGAAAGTCTTTACGAAGGTCTCACCAATGAAGGGTGTGATGAGATTCAATGTTAAGGGAAAGCTTAGCCCTCGTTACATTGGACCTTTCGAGATTTTGGAAAAGGTTGGACCCGTTGCGTATCGATTAGCATTACCTCCGCCTCTTGCTGGTGTGCACAATGTGTTCCATATTTCGATGCTCCGAAAATACATAGAGAATCCGGAACACATTTTGCAGCAAGCACTGAAGGACTTAGTGCTGATTTGACCTATGATGAAGAACCGGCCGAAATCCTGGATAGGAAGGACAAGCAGCTGCGGAATCGCGCCATTCCTTTGGTGAAGATTCGGTGGAAGAACCATACCCACTGAAGAAGCTTCTTGGGAGAAGGAAGAAGACATGAAGGAGAAGTTTCCTTACCTCTTTGGAAGCACGGTACGCTTTCAATTTCGGGGACGAAATTTCTTTAAGGGGGGAGAATGTGAAACCCAGCCCTAACCTTGACCCGGAAACCTTGTTATTTGTAGGTCCGATGACCCGAAGTAAAGTAAGAAGTCAGCTTTGGGCCATCCCAGTAGAGGACTTGGTGTCGGCTTTGAATCCATGAAGGTTGATGATGAGGTGCTATTTATGGAAACAGAATCTGATGAAGATCTAATTAGTTGATGGACTTGGAGTGATCTCTATCTTGGTTTGAAGGCATTTCTACCTACTAGGTAAGTCACTTGACTTGTGTGCAAAACCCCTTTAGGTTTGGATTTGATCTGGGCCTTCAATTCCCTGTTTTGGCCTTCTTTATCTGCATTGGTCGTTGATTGGTCGGCTGGGCCAGATCGACCAATCCACTCGACCAATGGGTCTTGTCTTTGGCAATTAGGTTGATTCTTGCTCTATTTAAGCCTAACCTCGAGTCCACTTCGTATTTGCTGCCTCCAAACCCTCTGGAGCAGACCAAAGACCTCTGCAAGTCATCTCTCTTGCATCCTTGGAGTTTTCTTGGCGGATCTTCGTCGGAACTCTTCTTTTTGCATCAAAAGGTATGTCTACTCTCTCTTCTTCTCCTACATCTTTGTTTTTCTTTCCTTTTTGAGTTGAGACAGTAGAAGAGATGCTGCATCCTCTGTTGCAAACATCTCTGAACATGTTCTCATGATCATCCTAAGGATTAAAGGCTAGAACAATGATCTTAACCATGATCATTGCAAGCTTTTGAAGGATTCATGATCAAACCATGATTTAATCTCTGTTAATTTCCTAATCTGAATTCCGATCTCTTTGGATCTTCTTTCATTGATCATGTTAGTGGTTAATGGTTGTGTTTTCTTTCTATGATCCATAATCCATAGAATTCTAGTTGTTCTCTTCTACCTTACTATGTGTTCTTCATGATGCATGATAGTACATATATGGTAGGTTTTATTTCCTTATTTAGATTTATGCTTCTAAGCCTTATACCATGAAGACCTATGCATGTTTTCATGTTTTCATTACCGAAAGCAATGATCCATCTTCCTATTGTTCTTGTCCTTGTTTTCTATTTCAAACTTCATCAAGATCCATGTTTGATTTATTTATGGTAACTTTTTGTTTCCTAATTTGGGTCTTGATACCTTGATTTGATTAGTGTTTTGAGGTCCCCTATATGCTAGAATACTACTGATGTAGTCTACCCCTTGATTAGTATCCTCTTGAACCATCAAATTCGGATTTCATATCTCAAAACTCTGATTTTCTAAGCTCTTTATGTCTGCATTGGTCGACTGATTGGTCGTTGGACCACTCGACCAATCCACTCGACCAATGAGTACGGCAACTCCGAGAATTGGTTTGTTTCGGATGCTTTGCTATATTTTCTGTTAGGGATCTTTCCTAATATGTGGTATATACTTGTTTAGGACCTTCTTCTCAAGTTTGCCAAGATCCTACTTGATTTCTTAGGATTCTTTGCGAGTTATAAAAGGTAAGGATGGTTATTTCCTTAATTACATAGATAGCATGAATCTAGTTTCTATATTTGAATATCATTAATATGTTTCCTAAATTAGATTCTTACAATGATATACTACTGTTGCATAACTTTGATTACGGTAGCATTACTTATTCATATTGAATTGATTCATGTATGATTTACTTACCAATGTTATACAAATGTTTGTAAATATTGATTTCTTTCCATATATGGAGTTACCATATATGTGATGATATGAATTGATGCATGTGTATGCTTACGTATGGTTTGGGAAGGAGAGGTGTCCTTTTGACATTTCTGTCCTTGGACTACTACGGGAATATTATGGGATGTTTCCGGAGATGCCCTCTGGACACCTTCCTAAAGCTGTTGGATGACATATCTAGGATTGTCTAGTAGTGTTTGGCTAGGATGTCCTGTTATGTCGACCCTAATCGGAGGGGTATTGAGACCGAACGACCCGTGGTAGCAATGGGGATTCATGGGCGCTCAAGACCGGTAACCAACCCGTGAGAGGACAGGAATCACATTGTGGGGGCCATTTATTGGTAGGGTTGCATATGGTTAGACTTGGGCTCACGGGCGCTTAAGACCGGTAACCAACCCGTGAAAGGACGTGAGAGCTTCCCGTTTACCATATGTGGATGATCAATAGGGTTGGTGAGTCCGTAGTCAGGGACTATGAGGACTCTAGTGTGAAGGATACCGGAAAGGATCGTCGGGGACGAGGAATGGAAGTATCTGGATCGACTTGATGTAACCAAGTAGAAGACTTGCATTTGGCTAGGTATTACCCCGACATGCGCCGATACTTATACCAAATGGTTGTGAGAGAGTGTGTTGACTTAACCCCTAGCCATGTCGGACCCATCGTCGGCGGTGCCTCCTGGCTGCTCAAGACCGGTGAAATGATCCGTGAGAGAATCCAAGATATCTTAAATGGTTGAGGATGTGAGTGGACTTTCCTAAAGAAGTACGGTGTTATGACTTAAAGCATGTTTGCCAATAGAGACCAGCATACATAGAGTTAGATTCATTCATTCATTGCTTGTCTCATATCATATTGCATTCATGATTGTTCTGGAATCCTGCCATTTATGTTATTATGGATTTTTAAGCGCCTTCTTGAGTTTCTTTGAAACTCATTCCTTTATTGTACAATGTTGTTAGACTATCCTGCAGTCCGGAGTACTATGACGGTCCCTATGAGGAAGCGCAAGGCGAAGAGACATATCTCCAGGAAGGTGATTGCGGTTACCACAATTACTCTGAAGATTCCGCGGGTGGTTATGCTCCGTACAATGCTTAGTCCGACCATTGAGTGGAAGCGTCCTTGTGCTATTTATGAGATCTACACCTACAAGGATGTCGTCTACAAAGTGGAGAATAATTTAGTTACCCAATGTACTTGCTACTGGGATTAGCTTTTATCTAGTTTATTCTTTCGAGCTACTTTTCCGCTGGATGTAAAGTGGGATTTTTGCTTCACTTTACTTATCTGTTGACACTCTGATTATATATTTATTATTCCGTTTCGTTTACGATTCATTCTTCTTTTTTTTTTATTTTTTTTT
The DNA here is from genome assembly GCF_041222555.1 of Hakea prostrata. Lineage (NCBI taxonomy): Eukaryota > Viridiplantae > Streptophyta > Magnoliopsida > Proteales > Proteaceae > Hakea > Hakea prostrata. The sequence continues at coordinate 8,517,639 of NC_142600.1, forward strand.
TTTTTCACCCACTCTTTTTTTATTTTTATTTTTTTTTTTTTTTATTTTTTTGGGGGGGTCCAACCCCCCACCCCCCTCTTGCCCCCCCCCCCCCCCCCCCCCCGCCCGCAGGGTCCCCCCCCGGGGGGGCGGGCCAAAAAACCAGCATAAAACCACAAAAAAAAAAAATTTAAAACCAAAGAACATGAATCTAAATAAGGAAACAAAACTTACCATAAATGTATCAGTCATGGTTTTCGAAGAAAGCATGGTATGATAGAGGAGAAACAACTAGAGATTGATAGATCATGGATCATGCAAGGAAAACACAGCGATTGACTACTAATATGATCAGTAAAATAGATCTAAGAAGATCAGAATTTGAATCAAAAGATGAACAAAGACAAGATCATGATTTAGATCATGATTCCTTCAAAAGCTTGCAATGATCATGGTTAATATCATCGCATTAGCCATTAATCCTTAGGAAGATCATGAGGGATGAGTATAGAGATGTTTGCAACAGAGAATGCAGCATCTTCTCTACTATGTCAGCCCAAAAAGGAAAGAAAAACAGAGATGGAGAAGAAGAAGAGAGTGTAGACATACCTTTGATGCAAGAGGAAGAAGATTACTTGAGTTCTTGCGAGGGATCAACCAAGGATGCAAGGAAATTGATTAGAATGGAGTTCTAACTCGTTCCAGAGGCTTAGGAGGCAGAGGGAGACGAACTAATCCCGAGATTGGACTTAAATAGAGCAACAAAGACCTAAATCTGGAAAATAGATCTCATTGGTCGATTGGATTGGTCTATCGGCCCAGGTCGACCAATCAGTCGACCAATGGAGACAGCAGGTACAGATTGCACTGTTTTGGTCATAACTTCTTCATTTGAAGTTCGATTGATCCGAAATTCAAAAGGGAACTTCACACAAACATACTAAGACTATCTAGCATGAATTTGACATCATCCATGGTCCAAAAATCAGTACTTTATAAATTGGGAACATGAGTTTCTAAATTGGAAACAACATGGTTCTCATAGCAAACTCACCATGGATTCAAGGGAAGAATTAGAGAGAACAAGGCTTCTCTCTAATGGAATATCAAGAACATATCAGAGGCAAGAATAACTAAATAGAAAATCAAAAGAATACTAATCCTAGAATGAGAGGAATCAAAAATAGAAACTTACTAGAATGCTTATATCAATGGTCAACATAGAAGGCTAAAATGGCTAGAAAGAAAGGGGAATTGATTCAAAGAGATGAAATACATTAGAACAGTAGTAAAGGCTAAGATCAAACATGTTAACAATTAATTAGAAAAGAAGCTACAGTAGAATGATCATGCTGTCCAAAACTCAACCAAAATCAGTGAAGAATTGAGGAGATTCACCATGTGGTTTCAAGGAATGAATAAAGTGATTGGGGGGTTCACTCTAAGACATAAGGAGATTAGAGAATAGGTAGTTATAGTAGTGTAACACCTTCTCCACAATCAAAACATCAAGATAGAACAGTAAGAAGAAGAAAAGAGAGAAGAAGGAGACAAAACACTGAAATCAAGGTCCAACTTCAAGATGTAACATTAAACTAACCTTCCTTCACCCAAAATAGATAGGGTGTCCTGGCTAGGTTTGGGCTGGATTTCAGATTCTCCCCCCCTTAAAATAATTTTGTCCTCGAAATTGGGAGAGTTCCTGGATTCCGAAAGACAGGGGTACTTTCCTATTATCTTGGCTTCCTTCTCTCAAAGTCCACGGAGTAACAATAAGTCTTATGTAAGAAAACAAGGAATATATCTGACATGCTTTGAAATCAAATCGAAAGTATGATCATGGCATCATGAAGATTTCACAAGGATCATGGCAAAGATGAATATGAAGATCATAAAACCTTAAGAATGAATGGAGATTGTAGAAGAGATGGTTGCAAGGATCAATATGTTGCAAGGATGCAGCATCCTCTTCATAATCTCAATCTCAAAGAATAATCATAGCAAGAGTAGATCAATACAACACAAGAGATATTACAAATCTTTGATTGAAGAATAGGAGATGAAAAGCTTGAAGTCTTGAAACAATTAGAAAGAATAACAAATCATGAAGATCACACTTGATTTCCCTTCGAAATCATCATGTGGAGAATTCACAAGGTTATAGAGTGTATGGAGATCCACTCTAGAATAGAAGCGATAGAAGGATCAATCATGGGAATGATTTAAGATCATCCTCCTATCAAAGGGAATGTAAGACATAAGAAGAAATCGTGGAGAGAATAGATCAGCTTTGGGATAAAATTCTACCAAACGAAACTAGGCAATTCGTACAGTAGAGAATAAATCGAACAATGCATATGGTATGTATGCATTTGGTACAACAGCAAGGTTAGGGTTATGTGGGATCTCACATATGTCATGACTGATCTGAGAATGTGTTTGATTAAGTTTGGTTTGGGATTGAGAGGTGTTCTTTTGACACTTTTGTCCTTGGACATTATCGGAAATAGTATGGGATGTTTCCGGGGTTGCCCATCGACACTTTCCCGAATCATTGGTTGTCATACCTAGGGCTGTCTAGCAGTGTTTGGTTAGGTTATACCCCTGTTAATCAGACCCGATTCGGAAGGGTATTGAGACCGAACGACCCGTGGTAGCAATGGGGATTCGTGGGAGCTCAAGACCGGTAACCAATCCGTGAGAGGACATGGATCACATGGTGGATACTCGAAAGAGGCCATTTATTGGAGGGTTGCATATGGCTAGACTTGGGCTCATGGGCGCTTAAGACCTGTAACCAACCCGTGAGAGGACGTGAGAGCTTTCTGTTTACCGTATGTGGATAACCAATAGGGTTGATGAGTCCGTAGTCAGGGACTATTAGGACTCTAGTGGAAAGGATACTGGAAAGGATCGCCAGGGGCGAGGAATGGAAGTATCTAGACCTGAGTTGATGTGACTGAGTAGATGACTTGCATTGGGCTAGGCTTTTCCCTAACATGCGCCGGTACTTATGCCAAATGGTTGTGAGAGAGTGTGTTGACTTAACCCCCTGCCATGGTTTGTCCTGAGGGATGCCGGACCCACTACCAAAAGGCGTTGTGTGATTGACCTACCCATGGAAGTACGGTGCTATGACTTAAAGCATGTCTACCATAGAGACCATCAAACATAGAGTTTAGATGCATACATACATTACTTGTTTCATATTGCATTGCATCTTGTTATGGTTTGCTTCCATGTTATTTATATTGTTATGGATTAACTACTTTACTGAGTTTCTTCGAAACTCATTCCTTTTGTACATTGTTTTTGTTAGACTATTCTACAGGTATTGATTTCTATGGTGAATAGTATGATGAAGCGCAAGCCGATGAAGCATACTACACTCAAGGTGTTGGCAACCATCAAGATTACTCTGATGATCCCTCAGTTGATCAAGCTGCATACTACGATTAAAGACAACGTTTATGTGGAACGTCTCAAATGGATTGATGAAGTCCACTATTTTGAAGACGTTATTTATAGAATAGAAAACCCTGATGTTAGATATTTCTTCTAGTTCCTTGTTTTAGATATTATTTCTTTTAGACTTGCATTCTGCGTTCCGCTGTATTTTGTGAAGTGAGTTTCCGCCTCACTCTACTTCTTTTGATGTGATTACATCTGGTATCATTTTTGCACTCTGATTATATTGATTATTCATTTCTTGACTTTAATCTTTTGTTTATAATATTTTAAACCTTGATTATTTCCTGTTTATGATTATGTTATTGTATATGTGGGAGGATGATTTCCTCATTACATGATCTTCGGGGCTGTGGATCACACTCTCGGGTATGCCAGTTAGAGTACCGGCTGGGAGGATGTGACAGCTACTCTCCCTGTTAAGCATTGCACATCCCAAACAGTTTTGGGGGCTTCCATATCAATCAAAGACTATATTTTGGTTGGATTAGCCTCAATACCTCTTTGTGATACCATGAATCCCAAGAATTTTCCTGACAAAACTCCGAAGGCACATTTTTCCGGATTTAGCTTCATTTGGTATTTTCGCAGACTACAAATACCTCCGTTAAATCTTCAATATGTTTCGCCCTTGCAATGCTCTTTACTAGCATATCATCAACATAAGATTCGACATTTTTCCCGATCAAGTCTTTGAAAATTTTGTTGACGGCCCTCTGATAAGTAGCTCCTGCATTCTTCAGACCGAACAGCATGACTTTATAATAAAAACTTTCACGATCAGTCATGAAAGCTGTAAACTTTTCGTCCTCCTTGTTCATCGGGATCCGGTTGTATCCCGAGTAGGCATCCATGAAACTCAATGTTTCATATCCTGCAGTTGCATCTATTAACAGATCAATCCTAGGCAATGGGTAACAATCTTTAAGGCAAGCCTTGTTGAGATCTGTGTAATTGTACACATCCTCCACTTTCCATTTGCCTTTTTTACCATTACAACATTGGCCAACCAGATTGGGCATTCAATTGGTTCAATGAACGGCCTCGTATTTTTCCATGGAGAAATTCCTCCTCTTTTGAATGACTGGTTTTACCTTTGGATCTATCCAAAGTTTGTGCTCTGCCACCTGTCGATCAATTCCCGGCATATCATCTGCACACCACGCGAACACGTCACTATTTTGTTGAAGAAAAGACTTCAACTTTTCCTTGAATTCTTCCAGCTGCTCCGACCCGATATAAGTAACTCTTTTTTCATCATTGGGATACAACTAGATTTGCTCCAGTTTTTCTACTGGCTCGGGCCTTTGCATTTCTGCTCCATCTCGATCATCCCGTACCTCAATTGGTAGCGCTGTCACCTTCCTCGAGCCTTCCTTGTCTTTTAGATATGCAACATAACATTGCCGAGAAATTCTCTGATAAGATGAAACTTGACCAATTCCCATCTCAATCGGGAATTTTATTTTCAGGTGCTTCGTTGAAATGATAGCACCTAACTTCGACAAAGATGGTCTCCCGAGGATGACGTTGTAAGCCGAGAGATCCCGAACCACTAAGAAATTTACCCGAACGGTAGCTTCCTTGGGGAAGCTTCCAATTGACAAATCCAACTGGACCGATCCTTCCGCTATTGCAGATGATCCTACAAAGCCATATAGATGTGTGGATGATGGCTCCATAAAGTCTTCATCCACCGTAAGTTTCTATAGGCTGCATAAGATAATAGGTTTGCAGCATACCTAGTGTCAACTAACACCCTGTGTACTTCTCGGCATGCAATCTCTACCTTGATGACTATGGCATCATCATGAGGTAAACAAATGCCTCTTTCATCTTCTTCGCCAAAGGTGATCGAACCCTCACCATTTGGCCTTTTACGCTTCTGCGTCTCTCCGGTCCCAACAAATTTGGATTTCACTTTCAGCTTTGGAGTGATTCAGGCTCGGGACCTCCAAAGATTGTAAGGATCAGTGACCGAGTAGCATCAATCACTTCCTTACCCTTCTTAGACTTAGGAGCCTCCTTCGATTCATCTGGGCTAAACGAACGGTCCCTTTTTAATCATGCATCACGTGGTTCCTCTCGCCTTCTACTGACGAAATTGGACAACTGTTCCTGGGATATCAATCTTTCAATATCCGCCTTTAAATGTCTGCAATCATTGTTATAATGACCGTAATCCTTGTGGAAACGGCAATACCTTTCTAGATCCTGCTACCCCAATTTTGTAGGAAGCTTTGAAGGCCACTTCAATATATTCCGTTTCTTGATAATGTTTAAAATATCAGCCCGAGGAGTATTTAATGGAGTATACTCACTTTTGTCGGGAGATCTCTGCCGCCATGCCTGATGAGGCTTTCCAACTCTATCTCGAATATTCTACTTCAGCTTCCGCTTGTTTTCAGGAGCCTTCTGTTCTTTTGCGGAGGCTTTATTATCCCCTTGGCGTGCGTCTAAGATTTCCGTAACTTCCGCCTCGCTTTTGGCATCTCCGTACCAATTCAAGCATAAGTTGTAGGCATATCCTGAAGGAATAACTCCAAGAGTCGTCGATTTGTGAGTCCAAGTGAACAAAGCAATTTTAGCTACTTGTTCATCTAGATTTTCTATCTCCATTGTAACCTCGTTGAATCTTTTCAAGTATTCCCGAATCGATTCGCTCTTCCCTTGTCTAATAGTAAACAAGGTTTCCTCGGTCTTTTTGATCTCGGATTCCACTCTAGAATCATCCTATGAATTTGCATGCCAACTCGTCGAAATCCATGATCTTTCCGGATGGGAGGTTCAAAAACCATTTCTGTGCCGCTCCCGTTAAGGACGAACCAAAGACCTTGCAAAGGATTTCATCAGAATTACCTGCAACTGGTTTGCTGATAATAACTAATGAGGGCCGTGGGATCTCCAGAGCCATCGAACGTGGAAAAATTTGGCAAACGGAAATTGTGAGGAAATTGATATCCAATGGGCTCGGCAAATGGAGTTTTTCAAATAACCAAATAGATATCGTCGCTATCTTTCCTCTCGCCAATTGTCCGAGCTTTTGATTGATATTGGCCAATTCTTGACCAATATGTGCCGACTGATCTTCAACAACACGATCACGGCCTCGAGCAACACGATCATTATCACGAACAACACTATCATTATCACGAGCAACATGATCATTATCAGGAACAACGCGTCTGACAGTTGGTGAGTGAGTTCTTACTTCTGTAACCAACCTTGTATTTGAATCTGTAGTACTCCCTTGCGGTCCGTCGAACCGATCGTCGCGCCTAGGGATATTTTCAGTTCTCCTAGGTACACGGTCGCCTTCCCGAAAGTTTTGACCGATATTCTATTCATCGATTAGTCTTTGATCCTACTATGATGCACGCCATCCTGCATCATGATGATCGGGTCCTTGTGGTATTACCACTTGTCCGTCGGCCGCTCGGAGTGCCCGACATACCTCCAATATCTGGAGTTTCAGTTGATCCAGTTGATCCAGTTGATACTGGAGTGAATTTGGAGGATTATTACCTCCCTGACCACCATCCACTTCGAGCGGTCGACTTCCCTAAGGAATATCCGGATTGTTTACTCCGGGAATTTGGACGCCAGCATCTCGCTGTGCAGCAGCTGCTGTTGCTGCCTTTGCTGCCGCTGATCTAGTCACCATAGCTTTCTGAAACATTTCCCACAGGCGGCGCCAAATGATGCGTCCAAAATCTGCTCAACCCTTAGATCTCCAAAGAGTGACCTGCAAAATAAAGCGTCAGATGTGACCCGACCGCTGGAGTCGGGAGTCCACCTCCGAAGGCTAAGTCAGTTGATGAACTTAATAACAAACGGCTCTGCTAGAGCACAGAGCTAACGAATGAATAATAAGAATACGATTCAGATAGTAAGCATATGAGTGTTTTCGTTCGTCCTCACCTTGTGAATAGGTGATGTCTTATATAGAGTATATCTTTGAATCTCCTTTGTTGGATGTATTTGAGCCTTTTTCGGATAGTCGTTGGGTCTTAACTGATAGATCCGTTGAGTGATAGACTTCTACTAGTTTAGACTAGAAGATGACTCCTAGGATAACCCGATTGTTATCTGATGGTTACCCATATGATAGCGATGATTGACAGCCGCCAAATTATGCTAGCCGTCATCACATTGATTAACCTATTCCGAAAGTATCGGATTAGGGCGTGCTGGTGGCTGAGTTAGTTTTCTTCCTCAGCAAGCTATCTTCTGAACCTGGCTCTCTCGGAAGCGAGTCGATTCCTTTCGTCCCGACCAGAGTCGAGGGTCGAACCAAGAATGAACCCAGTTTGATCATATTTTCTCCATATCAGAAAGTACAAGACTAAAATAAACTAAAGAGAAAATAAAGTGTATAGACCTAAGAGGGATGTAATATTTATAGAAGAAGGAGAATAATTTACAAACAAGGAAATAAAATAATAATAATAATAATAATAATAATAATAATAATATGTCGCCAAAAGTCGGGCGACACTTTTGGCGACATGTCGCCCGACTTGTGTTTGAAACTTGCAAATTTGTAACCCTTATTTTATAAAAGGAAAATTTTCATTTCAGTATGTTGAGTGGTGTGTCAGTGGCATTAAATGCATTTACCTTTAATTTATATTTTATTAAACAAAAAAACAAAAGATCGTGGCAACAAAACAAGCAACAATCAATCACTTTCCAACTTTTACCAAAAAAATATATCTTTTAATGCCATCGTCTTCTTTCAAGAACTCAGATTCAAAAGCCAAAAGAGAGAAAGACAGAAAGAGAGACCCAGAGTGAAAAATTCGAAGAGAGCTGCCCTGGCCCTGGAGTGGAGTGGAGTGAATTCTTTGTTGATGTTGGAAGTCTGGGTGCGAGAGATTTGGGTGTCGTCGCCGTCGTCGACTTGGGTGCCAAGATATATCAGCCAAGGCATCAAGACTCACATTCTTGAGAAGAGTCCTTCGACCTCCAGTCATAGTGTTCATCACGGTCTTCCCCATTGGCAGTTTTCTGCTCACCTTGGCCGATATAACCTTGACCATCACCATCATCGGTTTAGCTTTGACAACACCATTGTTTGTGATCTTCAGTCCTATTTTGGTCCCTGCGGCGTTCTTCATCGGAATAGTGCTGATGGGGTTTCTTGTTTCGGGTGTATTTGGGCTCATGGCAGTGTCTTCTCTATCGTGGATCTTCTATTACTTGCGTGGGACGGTGATGATAACTGACATACCTCGTCAGGCAGAGCCGTAGAGCATCAAAGCAAAGGCGACATGTCGACTTTTTCAACCGTCGGTGATATATCGCCGAGAATTCAGTGATATATCGCCGACTTAATGTAAATTCGATGTCGCCGGGGGGTTTCGTGTCGCCCCCCAGTGACACCTCGAAATTTCGACCTGTGTCGGCGATTTATCGCCGACACAAGGTACCATGGTTACACGTAGAGAAGGTGGAGAAGAAAGAGAAAGAGTGAAAAAAAAATCTGTTTTAGAAAAGTGATTTTAGGTTAATTAAAGAAAAAGAATAAAATAAAATATTGAAAAGAATAGAAAGTGGGAAGAGAGAGAAAAAAACTAATTAGGGAAATTAATAAAATCCAACAAAATAAAATCTTCGAATAAAAAATAAAAAACCCTAGTCTTTGACTATTTGTGGGCCCTATACATGCATTCAATTACAATAAAAAAAAAAAATCTTAATCTAATTTTATAAGATATTCTGGAGTATACTCATAATTGCATCTCTAACCCATCATGCTCCAAATCCGGCCTACTTTCGCACTTGAGAATTTGAATGGACTTCTCGACATGTAAAAATTGCATGTTTAATACCCAAAACTCAAATATTCGCTAAAGTCCTAAAAATTCATAAAATCTGCAAAAAAACAACATAAAACCCAAGGTAACTCCACTCAAAGTGTGTAAAATGCATGTTTTATGCCCTAAGATTTCACACATAAATGTGTTCATCAGCTATGTTATGGGCTCAAGATTTTAACATTACAAGCATAGTGATAGAGAGTGATAACCAAGCATTAATTACTATCATCCAAAAGTACCCTCAGGAGGTGCCTGGGAACTTTATCCCCTCATCACAGACATCAGTATGTTGGCAGCAACATTTGACTCTATTTCCTTCGACCATGTTCCAAGGGAAGCAAATTTTGTCGCCGACACTTGGCAAAAGAGGGAGCACTCACTCAGGATAATATTTTATATGTACACACACACCCTCCCTCTATTCGGTTTTTTATGTTATTTGATGTTCTAGCTATAGGTTGTAATTGTGATTTCTCTTTCTAATAAAGTATCTCCTTAACAAAAAAAAAAAAAAAAATAAAGCTAAATGATGATAGAGTAAAAAGTAAAAAAGTATTTATAATTGATTTCTTTTTTAGAGTAATAGACAAATTAATTACAAATCTAGAAGTCTAGGTGTAATTTGCCTTTAAATATTACATACAAAACCCTCCTCTTACCAACATTAGCAATACAAAATATTGGCACGTATAAATTTATTGCCAACCTCTTGTTTGGTTATGGGCCAAAATAAGAAACGCACGTGCATGATCTGATCCTAAAATCACAATTAAATACATAAATTCAGTGTCTATTGGGGACTATAATTCTTATTTAGGATGATATGATGTGGTATTCTCTTCTCATCTCTTGCCTTATTTCATGCAATTGATTTTATCTTCTCCTTTTCTCTCTAAATTTGCTTTCGATGCAAAAACAGCGACTCTGTGCGGGCTTTGGGCCTTTGGCTGCTTGATACACAACAGCCGAAAGACACTTCAGATCACAACATGTACCTTTCTTCGATCTTGACAATAATGGCATCATCTACCCATCTGTTAGGAATTCTAACCATTACGCAACGGATAAATACCATAGAACAGCAGAGAGGAAACATTCAAACACACAACACAAGGTTTTTACTTGGTTACTTTCTTTTCGAGCCTACATCCAAGGATGAGATATGCTCTCACCAAGCATATGCAATCGAAGAATATCAAAGAAGGTGGTTACATCACTATGAAATCTACCCAACAAGAGCCCAAGCATGAGACAAGAAAAGGATTAACTAAACAAGAACGAAGGCACCTGTTTCAGCAGAGTTCCAATCCCTTTCTTCAAGGCAACCGAACCACCAAACACCAGGGATTCTCTCAAGCCTTCAGAAGCAAGCAAGCTTCAACAACCACGCTTAATCAGTCTTGTATCCAGCAGCTTCAAGCACAGCAACCAGCAGCCAATCGGTTCTTCAAGTAACCAGAAAACCGAAACCGAGAGGAGAGGAGAGAAAGAAGAAAGAAGAAAGAGAGGAGAGAGAGTGTGTTTGATCGAATGAATGAGCTCAACCCTAACCCCCAATTCTTGTATACAAATAGAAAATAAGAAAAGACAACCCTGCCCCTAAAACAAATCAATAGACAAAGCCAATCCCAAAACCTATGGAAAGACTAAAATGCCCCTGAACTCAGTACAACATTCTCCACCTTGACTTAGTTATTTTGCTGATGCATAAACCTGAGAGAAACACAACCCATCAAACAAAATATAAAACAATGTAAATCAAATTATAAAGATAATAATTTCAATGAGTTTAAGGCAGACTTAAACTTATTAACAGGTACAACCTTAGTCATAATATCTGCAGGGTTAATGGAAGTATCTATCTTACATATATCAATTAAACCCTTAGCAATTATATCTCTAATGAAATGCAATTTAACATCAACATGCTTTGTTCTTTCATGAAACACACTATTCCTAGCAAGACACAAAGCACTCTGGGAATCACAATAAACAAGAGAATGCAAGTCATGAAAACCAAGCTCCCCTAGAAGCCCCTTAAGCCACATGCATTCCTTCACAGCCTCAGACAAAGCAATGTACTCAGCCTCAGTGGTTGAAAGAGCCACCACATGTTGGAGGGTGGACTTCCAACTCACTAGATTCCCACCAAGAGTAAACAAGTATCCAGTAATGGACCTTCTCTTATCCAAATCAGAGGCAAAATCTGAGTCACAATATCCAACAATGTCTAACTTATCAACGCCAGAGTTATCATGAACAATTTTATAAGATGCAGAATTTTTCAGATATCTCAATAACCACATAACTGCATCCCAATGTGAATCACATGGCCTACTCATGTATCTACAAACAAGACCAACTGCATAAGCAACATCAGGCCTACAACAAACCATAGAATACATGAGACTACCAACACATTCTTGATATGGTTTATCAGTTACAACAGCAATAGAATTCATTCTAAGCTTAAATGAGCACCAAGAGGAGTATTAACAGGCCTAATATTTTCATGTCCAAACTTGTTAACAAGTTTATGAATATATCCAACCTGATACAAGGTCAAAACACCACTAGGCCTATCTCTATGAATATCAATGCCAAGAATCCTTTTAGCAACCCCTAAATCTTTCATTTCAAACTCAGATTTCAACATAGACTTTAATTTACAAATATGAGATTTATCCTTTGATGCAATAAGCATGCCATCAACATAAAGTAAAAGATAAATGAAGGAATTAGTGTTAAACTCACAATAATAAATACAACTATCATAGGAGCTTCTCTTGTAACCATTCTTAAGCATGAATTCATCAAACCTTTTATACCATTGCCTAGGAGATTGTTTCAAGCCATACAATGACCTTAACAATAAACAAACATTTGTCTCACTCCCCTTCACAACAAAGCCCTTAGGCTGAACCATATAAATATGCTCATCTAACTTACCATTCAAGAATGCAGTTTTCACATCTAATTGTTCAAGTTCAAGATCAAAGAGAGCAGCCAAGGCAAGAAGAACTCTAATAGAAGTATGTTTCACAACAGGTGAAAACACTTCATTATAATCAATTCCCTCAACTTGGGAATACCCCTTAGCTACTAGTCTTGCCTTATACCTAGGTTGTTCAACACCAGGAATACTAGCCTTAAATATATAAACCCACTTACAACCAATTACTTTATTTCCTTTGGGTCTATCTACAAAAGTCCAAGTCTGATTTTTCATTAAAGATTCCATTTCATCCTCCATGGCAACAAGCCAAAGCTTGCTCTCCCCACATCCAAGAGACTCTTTATAGGTTCTAGGCTCACATCTCTCAAGCTGGTCAGCTACATTTAAAGCATATGAAATCAGATTTGGACCACCATTAGATTCACACATATTAGCATATCTAGAAGGTCTCTTTATCTTTCTTTTAGACGTATCTCTAGCCAATAAATAACCATCTAAAGGATCCTCATCTTTAAGCTCTTCTTTAATATCAAAAGAATCACTACCAACTTCTAGATCATCATCCCCCCCCCCCTCCCCCCCTTCTTCACCACCCCCCCCTTACCCCTTTCCCCCCTCCCCCCCCCCCACCTCCCCCCTTCTCTCATTCTTGGGAGTTAGGTCTAGCACTAAATCTATTTTTTTTTTAAATTTAAATTTTCTTTACTTTTCCCCCCCCCCCCCCCCCCCCCCCCCCCCCCCCCCCCGCCACCCCCCCCGCCCGGCCCCCCCCCCCCCCCCACCAAGCGCCCGGCCCCCCCCCCCCCACAAAAAAAAAAAAAAAAAAAAACCAAACAAACCAAAACGCCGGAAGATAAATCATAGACCCAATAATGAAAGAATGAATCATAAACGAATCGAATAATAGATATAATCGAGGTATCAAACGATAAGTAAAGTGAAGCAAAAATCCCACTTTACATCCAACTGAAAAGTAGCTCTAAAGAATAAACTAGACAAAATCTAATCCCAAGAGCAAGTACATTGGGTAACTAAATTATTCTCCACTTTATAGACGACATCCTTGTATGTATAGATCTCATAAATAGCACAAGGACGCTTCCACTCAATGGTCGGACTAAGCATCGTACGGAGCATAACCACTCGCGGGATCTTCGGAGTAATTGTGGTAACCGCAATCACCTTCCCGGAGATATGTCTCTTCGCCTTGCGCTTCTTCATAGGGACCGTCATAATACTCAAGACTGCAGGATAGTCTAACAACATTGTACAATAAAGGAATGAGTTTCAAAGAAACCCAGGAAGGCGCTTAAAATCCATAATAACATAAATGGCAGGATTCCGGAACAAACATAAATGCAATATGATATGAGACAAGCAATGAATGAATGAATCTAACTCTATGGATGCTGGTCTCTATTGGCGGACATGCTTTAAGTCATAGCACCGTACTTCTTTAGGAAAGTCCACTCACATCCTCAACCATTTAAGATATCTTGGATTCTCTCACGGATCATTTCACCGGTCTTGAGCAGCCGATTGGTAATGGGTCCTTCATCCCTCAAGACAAACCTTGGCAGGGGGTTAAGTCAACACACTCTCTCACAACCATTTGGTATAAGTACTGGGCGCATGTCGGGGTAAAACCTAGCCAAATGCAAGTCTTCTACTTGGTTACATCAAGTCAGATCCAGATACTTCCATTCCTCATCCCCCGACGATCCTTTCCGGTATCCTTCACACTAGAGTCAGCGTATCCTATGGCACCGACCAACTCGGACTACGGACTCATCAACCCTATTGATCATCCACATATGGTAAACGGGAAGCTCTCACGTCCTCTCACGGGTTGGTTACCGGTCTTAAGCGCCCGTGAGCCCAAGTCTAACCATATGCAACCCTACCAATAAATGGCCCCCACAATGTGATTCCCTGTCCTCTCACGGGTTGGTTACCGGTCTTGAGCGCCCATGAATCCCCATTGCTACCACGGGTCGTTCGGTCTCAATACCCCTCCGATTAGGGTCCGACATAACAGGACATCCTAGCCAAACACTACTAGACAATCCTAGATATGTCATCCAACAGCTTTAGGAAGGTGTCCAGAGGGCATCTCCGGAAACATCCCATAATATTCCCGTAGTAGTCCAAGGACAGTAGTGTCGAAAGGACACCTCTCCTTTCCAAACCATACGTAAGCATACACATGCATCAATTCATATCATCACATATATGGTAACTACATATATGGAAAGAAATCAGTATTACAATCACTTGTATAACATTGGTAAGTAAATCATACATGAATCAATTCAATATGAATAAGTAATGCTACCGTAATCAAAGTTATGCAACAGTAGTATATCATTGTAAGAATCTAATTTAGGAAACATATTCATGATATTCAAATATAGAAACTAGATTCATGCTATCTATGTAATTAAGGAAATAACCATCCTTACCTTTTATAACTCGCAAAAGGATCCTAAGAAATCAAGTAAGATCTTGGCAAACTTGAGAAGAAGGTCCTAAACAAGTATATACAACATATTAGGAAAGATCCCTAACAGAAAATATATCAAAACATCCGAAATGCACCAATTCTGGAGTTGCCGTACTCATTGGTCGAGTGGATTGGTCGAGTGGTCCAACGACCAATCAGTCGACCAATGCATGAGTAGAGCCTATAAAATCGGAGTTTTAAGATATGAAATCCGAATTTGGTGGTTCAAAAGGGTACTAATCAAGGGGTAGACTACATCAGTAGTATTCTAGCATATAGGGGACCTCAAAACACTAATCAAATCAAGGTATCAAGATCCAAATTAGGAAACAAAAAGTTACCATAATTAACTCAAACATGGATCTTGATGAATTTGAAATAGAAAACAAGGACAAGAACTATAGGAGGATGGATCATTGCTTTCGGTAATGAAAACATGAAAACATGCATAGGTCTTCATGGAATAAGGCTTAGAAGCATAAATCTAAATAAGGAAATAAAACCTGCCATATATGTAACTATCATGCATCATGAAGAACACATAGTAAGGTAGAAGAGAACAACTAGAATTCTATGGATTATGGATCATGGAAAGAAAACACAACCATTAACCACTAACATGATCAATGAAAGAAGATCCAAAGAGATCAGAATTCAGATTAGAAGATTAACAGAGATTAAATCATGGTTTGATCATGAATCCTTCAAAAGCTTGCAATGATCATGGTTAAGATCATTGTTCTAGCCTTAAATCCTTAGGATGATCATGAGAACATGTTCAGAGATGTTTGCAACAGAGGATGCAGCATCTCTTCTACTGTCTCAACTCAAAAAGGAAAGAAACACAAAGATGGAGGAGAAGAAGAGAGAGTAGACATACCTTTTGATGCAAAAAGAAGAGTTCCGACGAAGATCCGTCAAGAAAACACCAAGGATGCAAGAGAGATGACTTGCGAGAGGTCTTTGGTTCGTTCCGCAGGGTTTGGAGGCAGCAAATACGAAGTGGACTCGAGGTTGGACTTAAATAGAGCAAGAATCAACCTAATTGCCAAAGACAAAGACTCATTGGTCGAGTGGATTGGTCGATCGGCCCGGTCGACCAATCAGTGCGACCAATGCCGACAAAGAAGGCCAAAACAGGAATTGAAGGTCCAGATCAAATCCAAACCTAAAGGGGTTTTGCACACAAGTCAAGTGACTTACCTAATAGGTAGAAATGCCTTCAAACCAAGATAGAGAGCACTCCAAGTCCATCAACTAATTAGATCTTCATCGGATTCGGTTTCCATAAATAGAACCTCATCATCAACTTTCATGGATTCAAAGCCGGACACCAAGTCCTCTACTGGGATGGCCCAAAGCGACTTCTTACTTTACTTCGGGTCATCGGACCTACAAACAACAAGGTTTCCGCCCCAAAAAAAAAAGAATAAGGGTTGAAAAAAAAAAAAAAATATTTTTTTTTTTTTTTTAAACCACCAATCTCAAAAACCAAAAGGCTACCCAAGAAACTTTTCTTTCCCCCCCGGCCCCAGTTTCCCCTTTTTTTGATAAACAAAACAAACACACCCAAAGGGTTTCAATAAATTGTAATCAAGGTATGCACCTTACTCCACCTAAAATCGGGTGTTTCAAAATCAACGATGGAACAAGGAGATTTGTTAATGACATAACAAGTCTGTACCTAGCGCTTCAACCTGCAATTTCTTACTTAGGCCAGATTCAATCAACATGCATCTAACCCTATCCATGATTGTCCTATTCATCCTCTCAGCCACCCCATTCTGCTGAGGAGTATAGGTGCATATTCTATGTCTAGTAATACTATGTTCCTTAAAAAAAACCAGAAACTTTTCATTCACAAATTCAAGACCATTATCAGTTCTAAGTTTCTTGATTTTCTTTTCAGTTTGATTTTCAACCAATACTTTCAACTCTATGAACTTATCAAAGACAACTGATTTATTCCTAAGAAAATACAGCCATATCTTTCTAGAGTAATCATCAATAATAGACAAAAAATATTGAGCACCAGAAAGAGATAAATGTACATTAGGACTTCCTCACAAATCAGAATGTATATATTCAAGCACATGAGAGGTCTTATATGAAGAATGAGGGAATTTAGTCTTATGGAGCTTACCCATGTTACACACATCACAAAAAGTCAAAGGGCTAAATTTCTTAAGACTTATCTGGCCACTTTTATACAAGTGTCCAAGCCCCTTACTACTTATATGACCCAATCTCTTATGCCATAGCTCCACCTCACTAAGAACCCCACTAGAGACTGATGCAGCCCCTAAAACCACACTTCCATTTAAGAAGTATAAACCATTATTCAAATCAGCAGTTAGAATTACACTACTACCCCTCATAACCCTAAGAGAACCATCCCTAGAGGTATAATGAAAACCCCTAGTATCAAGGTCGACTCGAGGACGGGGGAGATTTCTCCTAAGTCCAGGTACATGTCTCACCTCCTTTAAGTCTCTAACAGTCCCATCATTCAATTTAAGTCTTATTGATCCAATCCCCATAACATCACAAGCATGATCATTACCCATTAATACTTTACCACCCCTAATAGACTCAAAAGTGATAAACCACTCCCTTCTAGGAGTCATATGAAAGGTACAGCTTGAATCTAAGATCCAGGCATCATGATCACTACAAGATGAAACCACTAGTGCATCACTAGTAACATCAGCTACATGTGTAGCCTCCATTCTCTCATTTGCATTCTCACTTTGCAACTTTTGAAGTCTCTCTCTACAATACTTTCTTATGTGTCCCTCTTTCTTACAATAATAACAAACCCTCTTGTTATTATTAGATTTTCCATTAAAATTCTGATTTACACTAACATTATCATTCTTTACAACAAACATCTTCTTTTTCTTATTACTATTATTGAACTTCTTCTTAGTTTCATTCATGCCTCTACTATTAGAGTTAACATACAAACCCTCACTAGCATGTTTTCCCTTCTTCTCACATTTCAATTCTATATCCCTAATTTTCAATGCTTCCATCACATCATCAAGGGTTATAGATTGTCTACCATATTTAATAGCATTTTTTACACCAACATGAGAATCAGGCAAAGATTTCAACAATAGGACAGCAAGGGTATTATCGATAACTCTTCATCCAAATTAGCCAAATCACATGACAATTTATAAAAGTCTTCTACATTATCAGTTAAAGACTTAGAAGCATCCATCTTGAAACTAAATAATTGTTCTTTCAATAATATAACACTAGGAATAGGAGCCGCTAAATATAATTGTTCAAGTTTAAGCCAAACCTGGGCAGCCGTCTTACATTCTCTTACCCTTCTCATCACGGTGTTACTCAAGTGCAAAATGATAGTGTTATAACACATATCTTGCATATCTTCCTTTTCTTGATCAATCATGGTCACGGAGATCTCTTTATCAGTCCTTAAAGCCTTATGGCACTTGTTTTGTACAAGAATAGCATGCATCCTATTTTTCCATACCACATAATCCCCCTTACCATCAAATTTCTCCAACTCATACCGGGTTGGGGCCATGATAAAAGAATAAAGGAATATACAATCAGATTATATCTAATTAAGTAAACCAGTAACACAATTGATATTATCTACTAAATAAATTCAGAACTTAACTAAAACAGTTTCTGAAATATATAGTAAACCAATATCAGATTTGAGACAAGAAACAAGATAACATAATCTTTAAGACTATATATGAATATTATATTTCAATAATAATAAAGAATGATGTTAACAGTAAGTGACAATACAAATCAAAAAATTCAAACCTATATGCAATTAACAATCTGAGAATCAATATTTGATTAATAACAGATTATAAACATGAAATTATAACCAATTTCATACAAGCAGCCTGCAAATCATAAAAGCCCCAAAAAATTTACAAGCAACCCTAATGGGCAACCTCCTGTACAGGTTAACAGTACCAAAATAATTGCAAAATCAGATCAAGAATTAGGGATTTTATATACAAATCACATCATACAATCAATTACATGTAAATCCCTAAATCAATTTAGCAAAACCCTAAACTAGGGTTTTGGTCTGATATCAGGGTTACCAGAAAATTGAAATTGAATATGAAAATAAAATCAGCAGCACTTGCTAAGTATATATGATGAAAGAATTAATGAAAAGAAGCAAGAATAGAGTAATCAAAGATAATCAATGGTTAACAGTTGCAGCTAGTGACAGAACCGAGCTCTGATGCCAAGAACTGTTAGGAATTCTAACCATTACATAGTGGATAAATACCATAGAACAGTAGAGAGGAAACATTCAAACACACAACACAAGGTTTTTACTTGGTTCGGTCTTTCGACCTACATCCAAGGATGAGATATGCTCTCACCAAGCATATGCAATCGAAGAATATCAAAGAAGGTGGTTACAGCACTATGAAATCTACCCAACAAGAGCCCAAGCATGAGACAAGAAAAGGATTAACTAAACAAGAACGAAGGCACCTGTTTCAGCAGAGTTCCAATCCTTTTCTTCAAGGCAACCGAACCACCAAACACCAGGGATTCTCTCTAGCCTTCAGAAGCAAGCAAGCTTCAACAACCACGCTTAATCAGTCTTGTATCCAGCAGCTTGAAGCACAGAAACCAGCAGCCAATTGGTTCTTCAAGTAACCAGAAAACCGAAACCAGAGAGGAGAGTTGAGAAAGAAGAAAGAGAGGAGAGAGAGTGTGTTTGATCGAATGAATGACCTCAACCCTAACCCCCAATTCTTGTATACAAATAGAAAATAAGAAAAGACAACCCTGCCCCTAAAACAAATCAATAAGACAAAGCCAATCCCAAAACCTATGGAAAGACTAAAATGCCCCTGAACTCATTACAACACCATCAGAAACCTTCGGAGGTAAAGAACAAAATGATTCTCCAATAAAGATGAATGTTCATCCTTGTGATTTTCTACAAGTAATGCCTGAAAAAAAAATTTGGGTGAAAGAGACGCTTGATATTATAATATAAAAAAAATAAAATTACAGTTACGATGGAATAATAAACATGCATGGGGCGTCCTCACTGTCAGTGAGACCCTCATGCAAGTCGTTAGGAAGAAAAAAAAATTGTATTAGAAGAAACATAGCCAGCTAGAAGTCGACGTCTATGTTCATATCCCTTAGACGATGGAGAAAAACAAAGCCATCAAACTCTCCATGAAACAAATGAATATCTTCAACCAAGCCAAGTACTAATCATAATATCACACTCGGGTGGGTAATTTGCTGGATTGCCTTCATGGAATTAGAACGAAATTCAACCTTCTGGTAACCCAGACGCCAAGCTGTCCGTAATCCAGTGAAGATGGCATGTAGTTCCATCAAAAGAATATTCGTAGACGAACAGCCACCTGCAATAGCAAACAACACATCACCCTCCGAGGTTCACCTGATGGTTCCATAACTACCATGCTCCGAAACAATCGACCCATCAGAGTTGATGGCAACCCACCCTTCACATGTTTGGTTGGCCGGGAGTATGCATTTGGTTTTGGTCCCATGAATAATTGTGGCTTAGGGTTTCTAAGCACTTATACATATATATTATCTTGTAATAGAACATTGTAAATTGTTGTTTTCCAGAAGAATATAGTGAAAAATCTAATACTGGACGAAGCCTCACATTGAGGTGAATCAAGGTAAAATCCGTATCTCCTTCCTTTTTTTCTATTCAATTGTGTATGATTGATCGCTCTAATCCTAACATCCAAACAGCATTCCTGCGAATGAATGAAAAGAACCATAATATCCCAGGAGTTGAACAAATCATGGTGTACCAAAGTATATTCTGCTTCATGATCTAAAGTTTTATAACAGCGTCGAGTATCAACAATTACACAACGAAGCACAGAAATGGGAGTTGACTGAACATCCTGAAACACCAAAAAAAATTCTTGCCTCCCAAATACGACAAATCACTACCGTGAAATTGAAACGTCAAATATGACCCATCAGAGAACTGCCATAGAAATGAATGAACTCATTCAATTTCCTGTTGAAAAGTAGAGTAAGGAGCACGACTAAAGCCATTGATACACAGCAAGCGAGTCCAGATCAGTGCCGAAAAGGAACATTTAGAGAATAAATGATCTTTAGTCTAAGCATCTCTACCCCATAACGGGCATTCTACGGGTGTCTCAATTCCCCCAGTGAAGCATGCGAGTGTGAAGACGTTGTTCGATGGCCATCCATGCCTAAAAAGAAAACCAAGGTTGGCGTGTTGGACCCATTACACCTTTTGCCCAAGGAGGCGAAAAAAACAGTTGGATATTTCTAAATAATTACATGCTCTCTATTTTTGACTGAGTTCATGTGAGACTCCTATATTGTTTTTTCTTATTTGATTTAGTCTAACTGAGATTGTAATTAAGCAATTAGGGTTGAATTAGAAAGTATACAAATAAAGAGAAGAAATGGAAAATAGAGAATTGTGGATTGCAAGTTCGATCTCATTGGAGAGGTGTTATTCCCAGGTTGACACTGGGGGGTGGCAGGGGGGTTGAATGTCTTCTAAAATTTTCTTCAATATGACACTTCTCCTTAATTTCAAGACAAGGTTGATCAACATAAGTCAGTAGTCATCAATTCTATAATGACACGTCCACCACACCACAATGTGGATGTGTCTAACAGATAGTGTACCACTACTCTGCAATCAAAGCATTCCAATATATGCAATGCAAAAATAAACTAGAGATACAAGACAACAAAATTACATTGTTCGGCTAAACTGCCTACATCCACAGAGTGATGTCCTAAATAGAGTTTTGTATTTACTCAATACTTCCAGCTAAAGTCTTGATTAATACAATGATCAGAGAGCACCTCTTCTCAATACATTCAAAACATAGAGCACCAACTTCATTATAAACTCTTGCACCCACAAAAGTATAAGACTACAAGCTTAAAAAAACTCAACCTTAACAAGCAACTACTTATAAAGTGAAAATTATCAAATGAGAGAGATTACAATATAGTACTCACCTTCTTCTTCAATGGTTTCACCAAAATATGCATTTGAGCTTATTCTCCATACTAATCTTGTTTCTTGGCTTCTGTTCCTTATTTTTCTTAGTCTTTACAAGCCCAAAACTTCAAAAACTCGCAATTGTTTTGCTCAAATTTGGATTTTTAAAGAGGATGAATGTTGATGTACAGGAACAATTGGATGAATCTTTTGGATGAGTCCCAAAGAGAATCTAATCACACAAGCATTGGACGTCCACTTTAAAATAGCGGGTGAGATATGGGCCGTTGGATGTCTTAAGTTATATGAGACCTCACAAGATTATTTGAAGTAGATTTTTTTTTATTCTATCTTAAACATGCAACATGGATCATTTTAATCACCATATTTCACAATGTATCATATATGCATATTCTCAGCCAACCAAACACCTCACGATAAAATATTTTCCGTCATGGACACTTGGAAATCAAGTGCATCATTTCACATCGTTCAATCTTTCAAAATCACACATTCCTCCTTGAGAATAAAACTTCTTTCAAAAAGACCCCCAAACTCTTTTAAAAAAATTTTGAACCCCTGAATATAATAACATCATAGAGAGAAAATTTCATCAGATGTCTACACTGCCTAGATTTGTTTATGTATCACACACTCTCTGAAAAGCACCATAACTTTCTCGTTTGATATTGGAATCACAATCCAAAAAGTGCATTGGAAAAAAGATTTCATGAAATATGTTTTTTGGGCTGAAGATGATCCCAGAAAACAATTTCATAACTATCCAAAAATTCATCCAACATCATCCTTGTGCAGTGTCCTGTGAAATCCACCATCCTAAGGAATCTTCGATTTACCCAAAACACTTAAATCTTCTCATAAGTATCCAAAACCATTGTAATAGTGTTAATCACCCTTTAAAAACATAGAGATGCCCAAAGTCTTCCATGGGACCTTCACTTTAGTACAAGCCATGTACTCTTAGAACACACTGTATTTTGGTTGCCAACAATGACAACACATACATCTTAGCCAATAGAGCAAAACTTTCTTTTTACTAGAAACTTTGCAGCTGGAGAACTATCATATAATGTCAAGAACTACCTTAGTTTCTGATTTTATTCTTAATTGTATGTGGTCATTTCAACAGTTCATTCAACACCTCTTGGGCACATTGTGAGGCAAGGTTGCTCCATTCCATTAACAAATCAAGGGGATAAGGGCATTTGGTGTATTGTGTTAAGTAGTGAATTTACAATGAAGTCAGCATAGGAGTTGTTTAGTAAAAAAAGCTAGCCTTTTGGGTACTTCTCTTTGATATGGAAGGCAAATCTGCCTCCAAGAGTTGTGACTTTTTGGTGGATGTTGATTTGGGGGAAGTTCTTACTGATGGTTACTGTATTCAAGATGAAGCCTTTGGGTATCTAGATGTGATTTCTGGTAGGCATAGATAGAAACTACTGATCACTGGTAAGCTAAACATTGATGGTAGCTCACCAGTAACCTAGGTTAGGCTAGAGCAAGTTGAGTCTTTCACAACACTGATGCCTAGATATAGGTCATTTTAGGAGATGTTTTGTAGTTCAATCAAATTTTTATCTTGGGGTGGAAGCATTGGTGTGTGGAATTGAAATGCAAAGGCAATGGAGCTGCAAAAGAGTATGGACAAAAAGTGATTTAGTAGCCCTGGTATTCATAACCCTACAACTAATTTTACTTCAAATGGAAAATATGCAACATCAGAATCTTGAAACTCAGGATCTCATGAGGACGTACATTTGTCAAGCTAGAATAGCAACACCAATAGGAATGGAAGTGGAAACATTACTTGTCGAGCATCAAACTCCTCTTTCTTGAGTTGAAGTGGTTTTGAACTAGATTCCTCAATGGCAAGAGTTGAGGCAATTCCGTGAAGAACCAGATTTGAATCGCGAGGGCTATAGACAAAGTTATAATCCAAGTCAACATGTGGTTCCACCAATTGATGTGGAAGACCAAATTTCAACTTAGAGAGATAGGAGAACTCCTGTCACATCCCCCTAGCCGATACTCTAACTGGCATACCAGGGTGTGTGATCTACAGCCCTGAAGATCAAGTATCGAGGAAATCATCCTCCCACATATGCAATAACATAATCATGAACAGATAAATTCAAGTATAATATCATAAACAAAAGATCAAATCAGGAAATGAATATCAGCTTAATTAGAGTGCGAAAATGATACCAGATGTAAGCACATCAAAAAGAAGTGGAGTGAGGCGGAATCTCACTCCACAGTTACAGTTGAATGTAGCACGTAAGTCTAAAAAGAATTACAATTGTTTCTAAAGAAAAGTAAGGAAAGAAAATCAAACTAAACTATGAGTTTTCTATCCTATAGATAACATCTTCAAAGTAATGGACTTCATCAATCCAACACAGATGTTCCAATTCTACGTTACATCTAATCGTAGTATGCAACTTGATCGCTCGAGGGATCATCAGTGTGATCTTCATTGTTGCCAGTACCTTGCATGTAGTACGCTTCATCGGCTTACGCTTCATCGTATTGTCCTTCATAGTAGTCAAGACTTGAGAATAATCTAACAAAAAGATTGCACAAAAAGGAGTGAGTTCAAATGAACTCAAAGAAGGCAAGTTAACTCATAACAACATAAATAACATACAGCAGAACATAACATGATGCAATGCAATATGAAACAGATAATGTATGTATGCATCTAAACTCTGCATATGCTGGTCTCTATTGGCAGACATGCTTTAAGTCATAGCACCATACTTCTCTGGGTAAGTCTCAGTCACTCGGCTTCGGTTGGTAGTGGGTCTATCATCCCTCAGGACATTCCATGGTTGGGGTTAAGTCACCGCTCTCTCACATCACCGTTGGTCTAAGAACTAGCACATGTCAGGGTTAAGCCTAGCCCAATGCAGGTCATCTACTCAGTCATATTAACTCAGCTCCAGATACGTCCATTCCTCCCCTCTCGGGATCCTTTCCGATATCCTTCACACTAGAGTCCTCATACTCCCGGACTACGGACTCCTCAACCCTATTGATTATCCACATATGGTAAATGGGAAGCTCTCATGTCCCCTCACAAGTTGGTTACCGGTTGAGCGCCCATGAGCTCAAGTCTATCCATATGCAGCCCTCCCAATAAATGGCCCCCACAATGTGATTCCTGTCCTCTCACGGGTTGGTTACCGGTCTTGAGCGCCCATGAATCCCCATTGCTACAACGGGTCGTTTGGTCTCAAGACCCCTCCGACTATGGTCTAACATAACGAGGACATCCTAGCCAAACACTGCTAGACAGCCCTAAGTATGACAACCAATGGTTCAAGAAGGTGTCAATGGGTAACCCCGGAAACATCCCATACTATTTCTGGTGATGTCCAAGGACATAAGTATCAAAAGAACACCTCTCAATCCCAAACCATACCTATTCAGTCACATTCTCAGATCAGTCCTGACATACAAAATCAACACTTTATCATACAAAGAGAATGTAAAAGCATAATCTATTCATTAAACAATATGTAATAGTAAGTATTTCATATAATCATGAATAATGAAAAAGAAGACACAAATGAAGTGCTACTGTACTTACAATAGTACATCAGAAGTATAAAATATAAGAACAATAGTTAAACTCGAGTTTCTTAAATTAGAAACCAAGGTATACGTGATCTATGTTATTATGAAATAACTGTCCTTACCTTGATTATCGATGAAGATAATCCAAAGATCAAAGAGAGAGGCTCCAAACTTAGCAATTAAACCCCTAACAATCATAGATATAACATTAGGAAAGATGCCTAAAAGATCAGAGAGCAAACGAATCAAACTGAGCGAAAAACAAAGCTATTGTCTTCATTGGTCGATTGATTGGTCTACTGACCCAGTCGACCAATAGAGTTAGTACGAAGAAAATATGGGAATTCTGATCGGAAACTGAATCTACAGGGTTCGGAACTTCACGGAACTTGGAGGAAAACTTTAGGATAGTATTCTAACACTAAGGGAGTAAAGATCGGGCACTAATAATGATCAAAAACATTACCTTCAAATTAAAATCATGGTTTCCCCAATTGGGTGAAAACTCTAGAATTCGATGAAAATAAACTACGGAAATCACAGCAAAGACAATGTGTAATATCCAGCCCTATTCTAACCTTGACCCTGAGCCGGATCCACTGTTGTATTCAGGTCCGAGGACCCAAAGCGGTGGAAGAAGAGATTTATGGACCATTCTGATTGATGATCTTGATTCGGAGACCGAACCCATGGACATTGACAATGATACCCCTTGCTTAAATGCATTGTCAGTGTTTAAGGAAAATCTGCGCATCGGAGAAGATTAATATGGTTGATATACCAAATGACCTCCTGTGCACAATCCAAAGGTATTCCCCGAAACTAGACTTCTTGATTGAATTGTGGAAGAAAACCTCACTCAATTTGACCTTGTATAGCCTTTCAAATCCCTACTTGAAGTTGCTGTTCTAAACCTGAGTTTTTCTGCTGAAATCATTTTGGTCGATACCATCGATCAAAAGCATCGACCAAAATGTCCCAGTCTGCCAAGTTAATGATTCCATGGAATATTCCTTTTCTATTTAATATGACCTCGAGCCTTGAGCCTTTTGCATCATTTTTCTCACCTGGGAACGTGGGGAGAGCTTCCCAAAGCAGCTCCTTGGTTAGTGTGAAGGGTATCTCATCAAAGACACTTAGTTTATCATTGATTCTTGCCTTCATCTTCTACACTAAGGTAAGACTCTTCATTCCACTCTCTACCCTACCATTTTCTACTCCTTTCTATTGTCATCTTGCTGATGGGACATTTGGAATGGTGCTGCAACCTTGCAACTAGCACTCCAAATGCCTACTCATGCTCAATCCATGATTCCCTTAGCCATTCATTGATGCTAATGCTTATATCTCATGCCTAGCATATGTATTCCATGCTTTACCTATTAACATCATACCATTTGATATCAAACTGAGCTATAAAGTGTATTATGTTCATGTTTAACATTGCCATATGATTCCAATCGAATTTCTATTAGTTCCCCTAGCTATTGCATGCTATTCCTCATCAATGCAATCAATTCCAACTCATGCCATGATGTTTATCACTTGAACTTGATAGCTCAAATTGGGGCTTTTTAATTAGACCATTGGATTGGGTTAATTCCTTGATTTATAGTGTCCTACTACTGTTGTTAAGTATGCCTCCAAGTTCCAGATTGATCCGAACACCGGAAGACTCATTTCGGACCAAAATCCCCAAAATCCACTATTCTGCCCGAGGACTATTTTGGTCGATCATTTTGGTCGATACCATCGACCAAAACCATCGACCAAAGTTGTTGTTGACAAGAACCTTGGTCAGTTTTGACTCGAATGACATCCGATCTTCCCAACTTCTTTCCTAACTTATTATTGATGTTTGTTTAGGGCCTTAACACTTCTATTGGACTATTCTTGGTATTCTCAATTCATCATCAACTCATCCAAGGTAAGGATGGTTATATCCATAAACATATAAGTCATCAAATATTGAACTATGCTTTATTCAAGGAATGAAATCCTTAAATTTCTTTCAATCATTATGATACTTGATACATATGTGTTAGAACAGTAACATTTAAACCTTTATACATTTGTTGTGTTACTCTATCATTTTGATTTGCTTATGTTCATAATGATTCGTTTCAATATCATGATTTGAGTACTATTATGAATATGCATTGGATGCATGAGAAATGATGAGATCTGATGTGTGATTGCTTACGTATGACTTGGGATTGGAGGGTGTCCTACTGACACTTCGGTCCTTGGGCATCGGAGGGAATAGTATGGGATATTCTCCGATGGTGCCTATCGACACATTCCCGAGTTATTGGATGACATACATAGGAGTGTCTAGTTGTGTGGCTAGGTTCATCCTTGTCGTGTCAGACCCGAATCGGAAGGGCATTGAGACCGAACCACCCGTGGTAGTGTATGGTTGGATGGGCGCTCTAGGCCGGTAGCCAATCCGGTAGGGGACATAAACCATGCTACGGATACCTGAAAGGGGCCATTTATTGGTAGAGTTGCATATGGATAGACTTGGGCTCACGGGCCCTCAAGACCGGTAACCAATCCGTGAGAGCTTCCCGTTTACTATATGTGGATGACCAATAGGGTTGATGAGTCCGAAATCCGGGATTTCGCTGACTCTAGTGTGAAGGATACCGAAAAGGATCGCCGGGGGCAAGGAATGGACGTATCTGAATCGACTTCCACGCCCTCCATGGGCTAGCCCGGTACTGCGCACGCCCCCCCGCCCTATCCCGCCAGACCGAGTGTGATCCACAGCCCGAAGATCGTATCGAGTGATCAACCTCCCACATAAACAATAACATAATCATGAACAACCATAACAAGAGTGCGGAAGATAAATCATAGATCCAATAATGAAAGAATGAATCATAAACGAAACGGAATAATAGATATAATCAGAGTGTCAAACAGATAAGTAAAGTGAAGCAAAAATCCCACTTTACATCCAAATGGAAAAGTAGCTCGAAAGAATAAACTAGATAAAAGCTAATCCCAAAGAGCAAGTACATTGGGTAACTAAATTATTCTCCACTTTGTAGACGACATCCTTGTAGGTGTAGATCTCATAGATAGCACAAGGACGCTTCCACTCAATGGTCGGACTAAGCATCGTACGGAGCATAACCACCCGTGGAATCTTCGTGAGTAATTGTGGTAACCGCAATCACCTTCCCCGGAGATATGCCTCTTCGCCTTGCGCTTCCTCATAGGGACCGTCATAGTATTCCGTACCATCAGGATAGTCTAACAACATTGTACAATAAAGGAATGAGTTTCAAAGAAACTCAAGAAGGCGCTTAAAATCCATAATAACATAAATGGCAGAATTCCGTAACAAACATAAATGCAATATGATATGAGACAAACAATGAATGAATGATTCTAACTCTATGTATGCTGGTCTCTATTGGCGTACATGCTTTAAGTCATAGCACCGTACTTCTTTAGGAAAGTCCACTCACATCCTCAACCATTTAAGATATCTTGGATTCCCTCCAACCATTTAAGATATCTCGGGCGACCGATTGGTAATGGGTCCTTCATCCCTCAGACAAACCTTGGCAGGGGGTTAAGTCAACACACTCTCTCACAACCATTTGGTATAAGTACCGGCGCATGTCGTGGTAATACCTAGCCAAATGCAAGTCTTCTACTTGGTTACATCAAGTCGATCCAGATACTTCCATTCCTCGTCCCCGACGATCCTTTCCGGTATCCTTCACACTAGAGTCCTCATAGTCCCCGACTACGGACTCACCAACCCTATTGATCATCCACATATGGTAAACGGGAAGCTCTCACGTCCTCTCACGGGTTGGTTACCGGTCTTAAGCGCCCGTGAGCCCAAGTCTAACCATATGCAACCCTACCAATAAATGGCCCCCACAATGTGATTCCCGTCCTCTCACGGGTTGGTTACCGGTCTTGAGCGCCCATGAATCCCCATTGCTACCACGGGTCGTTCGGTCTCAATACCCCTCCGATTAGGGTCCGACATAACAGACATCCTAGCCAAACACTACTAGACAATCCTATATATGTCATCCAACAGTTTAGGAAGGTGTCCAGAGGGCATCTCCGGAAACATCCCATAATATTCCCGTAGTAGTCCAAGGACAGAAATGTCAAAAGGACACCTCTCCTTTCCAAACCATACGTAAGCATACACATGCATCAATTCATATCATCACATATATGGTAACTCCATATATGGAAAGAAATCAATATTTACAATCATTTGTATAACATTGGTAAGTAAATCATACATGAATCAATTCAATATGAATAAGTAATGCTACCGTAATCAAAGTTATGCAACAAAGAGAATATCATTGTAAGAATCTAATTTAGGAAACATATTAATGATATTCAAATATAGAAACTAGATTCATGCTATCTATGTAATTAAGGAAATAACCATCCTTACCTTTTATAACTCGCAAAGAATCCTAAGAAATCAAGTAAGATCTTGGCAAACTTGAGAAGAAGGTCCTAAACAAGTATATACAACATATTAGGAAAGATCCCTAACAGAAAATATAGCAAAGCATCCGAAAGCAGCCAATTCTGAGTTGCTGTACTCATTGGTCGAGTGGATTGGTCGAGTGGTCCAACGACCAATCACCGACCAATGCAGATGAGCTTAGAAAATCAGAGTTTTGAGATATGAAATCCGAATTTGGTGGTTCAAAAGGGTACTAATCAAGGGGTAGACTACATCAGTAGTATTCTAGCATATAGGGGACCTCAAAACACTAATCAAATCAAGGTATCAAGATCCAAATTAGGAAACAAAAAGTTACCATAAATAAATCAAACATGGATCTTGATGAATTTTGAAATAGAAAACAAGGACAAGAACAATAGGAGGATGGATCATTGCTTTCGGTAATGAAAACATGAAAACATGCATAGGTCTTCATAGAATAAGGCTTAGAAGCATAAATCTAAATAAGGAAATAAAACCTACCATATATGTACTATCATGCATCATGAAGAACACATAGTAAGGTAGAAGAGAACAACTAGAATTCTATGGATTATGGATCATAGAAAGAAAACACAACCATTAACCACTAACATGATCAATGAAAGAAGATCCAAAGAGATCAGAATTCAGATTAGGAAATTAACAGGAGATTAAATCATGGTTTGATCATGAATCCTTCAAAAGCTTGCAATGATCATGGTTAAGATCATTGTTCTAGCCTTAAATCCTTAGGATGATCATGAGAACATGTTCAGAGATGTTTGCAACAGAGGATGCAGCATCTCTTCTACTGTCTCAACTCAAAAAGGAAAGAAAAACAAAGATGTAGGAGAAGAAGAGAGAGTAGACATACCTTTTGATGCAAAAAGAAGAGTTCCGACGAAGATCCGCCAAGAAAACTCCAAGGATGCAAGAGAGATGACTTGCAGAGGTCTTTGGTCTGCTCCAGAGGGTTTGGAGGCAGCAAATACGAAGTGGACTCGAGGTTAGACTTAAATAGAGCAAGAATCAACCTAATTGCCAAAGACAAGACCCATTGGTCGAGTGGATTGGTCGATCGGCCCAGGCCGACCAATCACCGACCAATGCAGACAAAGAAGGCCAAAACAGGAATTGAAGGCCCAGATCAAATCCAAACCTAAAGGGGTTTTGCACACAAGTCAAGTGACTTACCTAGTAGGTAGAAATGCCTTCAAACCAAGATAGAGAGCACTCCAAGTCCATCAACTAATTAGATCTTCATCAGATTCTGTTTCCATAAATAGAACCTCATCATCAACCTTCATGGATTCAAAGCCGACACCAAGTCCTCTACCGGGATGGCCCAAAGCTGACTTCTTACTTTACTTCGGGTCATCGGACCTACAAATAACAAGGTTTCCGGTCAAGGTTAGGGCTGGGTTTCACATTCTCCCCCCTTAAAGAAATTTCGTCCCCGAAATTGAAAGCGCACTCGTGCTTCCAAAGAGGTAAGGAAACTTCTCCTTCATGTCTTCTTCCTTCTCCCAAGAAGCTTCTTCAGGGGTATGGTTCTTCCACCGAATCTTCACCAAAGGAATGGCGCGATTCCGCAGCCGCTTGTCCTTCCTATCCAGGATTTCGGCCGGTTCTTCATCATAGGTCAAATCAGCACTAAGTCCTTCAGTGCTTGCTGCAAAAT
Organism: Hakea prostrata; assembly: GCF_041222555.1. NCBI lineage: Eukaryota > Viridiplantae > Streptophyta > Magnoliopsida > Proteales > Proteaceae > Hakea > Hakea prostrata. The sequence goes on from NC_142600.1 coordinate 8,549,155, forward strand.
GTGTTCCGGATTCTCTATGTATTTTCGGAGCATCGAAATATGGAACACATTGTGCACACCAGCAAGAGACGGAGGTAATGCTAATCGATACGCAACAGTCCAACCTTTTCCAAAATCTCGAAAGGTCCAATGTAACGAGGGCTAAGCTTTCCCTTAACATTGAATCTCATCACACCCTTCATTGGTGAGACCTTCAGAAAGACTTTCTCTCCAACTTGAAATTCCAAATCGGTCCTTCTCTTATCAAAGATAAGATTTCTCTCGATCAAGCGTACTTAATCCTTTCTCTTATCATATCTACCATAGCACTTGTAGCTTCAATCATCTCAGACCTAAGACTTTTCTTTCACCTGCCTCACCAAAGACAAAGGTGTCCTACAAGTACTACCATACAAAGCCCTGAATGGAGCCATGCCTATTGTTGCTTGATAACCGTTGTTATAGGCAAACTCAACCAAAGCTAGGTGTTCATCCCAATTACCACCCATATCCACCACGCAAGATCTGAGCATGTCTTCCAATGTCCGAATTGTCCGCTCGCATTGTCCATCGACCGTGGATGATGAGCTGTACTCAAGTTCAATTGGGTTCCCAAGGCCTTCTCGCAAACTGTTCCAAAACCTTGAGGTGAACCTAGGATCACGATCCGAAACAATACTCAAAGGCACACCATGCAGACGAACCACATTATCCACATAAAGCCTGGCTAGCTTATCCAGAGTATGAGTGATCTTCATAGGAATGAAATGGGCTGATTTGGTCAACCTATCAACAATCACCCACACAAAGGTCATTGCCTTTACTTGTCCGAGGCAAGCTAGTCACAAAGTCCATGGAGATATCTTCCCACTTCCAACTAGGAATAGGAAGGGGTTGAAGTAATCCAGATGGAGGTTGTCGAACGGCTTTCACACGTTGGCAAGTCTCACACTTGGCAACAAAATCGTCAACATCCGCCTTTAGACCAATCCACCAAAAATGTTCCTTCAAGTCCTTGTACATCTTGGTGCTTCCCGGTGTACAAAAGAAAGACCGACCGGTGTGCTTCCTTCAATATTTCATTCTTAACTTCATCGCTTGCAGCACACACACACTTCCTCTAAACAACAAAGCACCATCCATGGATATACCAAAGTCGGGGTCCGACTCAGATTCGAAGAAATCTTCTCAACTTTGGTCAAAAACTCTTGATCGTAACTCGCAGAGCAACAATCTTATCTCTAAGACCAGATCTTGCCGTCATGGCGTAGAAAGAATAAAATCAGAATTCTCGTGGACGATTTCCAAACCAAAACTCTCAATAGAAGACCACAATGGTAAACTCAAAGCATTCAAATCCAAAGTCTTCTTCTGGTTCTTCCTACTAAGAGCATCGGCAACAACATTTGCTTTCCCAGATGATACCGAATATCACAATCATAATCGGAGACGAGTTCCAACCATCTCCTTTGTCTCATGTTCAACTCCTTTTGGGTAAAGAAGTATTTCAAACTCTTATGATCCGTGAAAATGGCAATCTTCTCACCGTAAAGATAATGTCTCCAAATCTTCAAAGCAAAGACAACGGCGGCAAGTTCTAGATCGTGAGTGGGGTAATTCCGCTCATAATCCTTCAATTGCCGAGAAGCATAGGCTACGACCTTGCCATGTTGCATCAAGACACAACCCAAACCAATCTTTGACGCATCGGTATAAACCGTCATACCACCGGAACTATCGTGCATAGTCAAAACCGGGGCACTTGTCAATCTATCCTTCAACTCTTGGAAATTCTTCTCACAAAGCGCCGACCAAACAAACTTCTCTTCTTTCCCCGGTCAACTTAGTCATAGGAGCAGCCAACCGAGAAAAGTTCTCAATAAACCTTCGGTAGTAACCCGCCAATCCAAGAAAACTTCTTATTTCCGTTATCGACTTCGGTCTCTCCCAATCAGCCACAAACTTGGACCTTTTCAGATCGACACGAATACCTTCGGCTGAAACTACATGACCAAGGAAAACCACTCTCTTAAGCCGTAAATCACACTTGCTAAACTTAGCAAACAACTTCTTTTCCCGCAACCTTTGCAAAGTGAAACTTAGATGACTCGCATGCTCTTCTTCGCTCTTCGAATAGATCAAGATGTCATCAATGAAAACAATCACAAACTTATCAAGCACATCATGAAATACTCGGTTCATGAGGTCCATGAACACCGCAGAGCATTGGTCAATCCGAAAGGCATGACTCTAAACTCGTAGTGACCATACCGCGTTCGGAAAGCTGTCTTGAAGATATCACTAGACTTCACTTTCAATTGGTGATATCCGGACCTTAAGTCAATCTTCGAGAACACAATCGCACCCTTCAACCGATCGAAGAGATCATCGATTCTCGGGCAAGTGGATATCTATTCTTGATAGTCAACTTATTCAACTCACGGTAGTCGATGCACAAGCGCATACTACCGTCTTTCTTCTTGACGAACAAGACCGGAGCTCCCCAAGGTGACACACTAGGCTGTACGAAACCTCTATCAATGAGCTCATTCAACTGATTTTGCAACTCTTTCAACTCAGTAGGAGCCATCCTATACGGAGCTTTAGATACCGGAGCGGCACCAGGGACGAGATCAATAGAGAATTCGACATCTCTCGTCCGGAGGCACTCCCGATAGATCATCGTGGAAGACATCAACAAAGTCGCAGACAACTCGACTTCGTCGACTCTTTTCTCCACTATACCCTTGCCTTCAGATGAAGCATCATCCACTAGGGCATAGACTTGCATCAAGGCAGATAAAGACCTTCTTACAAACCCTTCTCTTTTCACCTTGAAATTCAAAGACCGGACTTCCACATATATGGAACTGAATCTTCTTTGAGGAACAAAGGAACACAGCCTTTTTATGGGCTGTCAACCAATCAATTCCCAAAATAACATCGAAGTCCTTCATGTCAAGAATCACAAAATTGGCTTCCAAGTTCTTCTCACCAATCAACACAGACATTTAGATAACCCCTTATCTAGTTTCACAACAGACCAAGAGGTGTACTAATCAATAAACAACTAGACAACTTCTCAGGATTAGGTTAGTCTTCTTGATGAATGCAGATGACATGAACGAATGAGATGCACCCGTATCAAATAAGACAAATGCAGAAATAGAAGCGACTAACAATGTACCCGTAATCACATCATGGCTTGGATCCCGCTCAAGATCGAAATACCGAAAACTCTACCAGAGGGAGGAGCAGGAGCACTCTTCACCACCGGGGCAAAGGTCAAGGTGCCGCTTCGGACAGCACGAGCAAAATGACCAGCTTGCTTGCAAGAGAAGCAAACAGATTGCCGGATCCAACAGGGGTGGCTGCAACAGAGGACTTCTCGAACAAAAGGCCTTGCACTCGCACTTGCACTTGCACTTGCATTTGCCGGTGATCGGTTTCCGCCATACCGTTTAAACCGGCCGGGCTGCCGAAAACCCGTGTTCCGACCTCACACTCTTAGCCCGAAAGGTAGGAGTGGGGTAGGGTGTAGGTCTCACATAACGACGGTCATTGCGATCCACCAAACCAGAATTCCTTGATCGCCAAGGCTTCTGCACACGAGCACTTTCCTTCTCTCGTTTCTTCCAACTTCTTCGAGTTCTCGCACCACTTGAGCATAGCTCACTATAGGCCGGACCGTGAGATAAGCTTTAATGGCAGGGCGCAGCCCTTTGAAGAACTTCTTTGCTTTGGCGAGGTCTTCCTTCAAAGAATCTGGAGCAAAGAAATGAAGCTCCTCGAACTTCCGTTGGTACTCCAACACGTACAAAGTTCCTTGAGTCGAATCATAAACTCAGCTTCCTTTGCATCCTTCACCGCCTCGGGAAAGTAGTTCATACAAAAAGCCTCTTTGAATAACTCCCAAGTTACAACTCCCGCATGCAAACCTTCCAAAACAGACGAGTGGAGATCCACCATGCATCAGCTTCTTGTTGCAACTTCGCTCAAGAAACAAAATCTTCCGAGCTTCCGAGCATTGCAGATGCCGGAAAGCCTTCTCCAACTCACGAAGCCACTTGTTAGGAAACAAGGGGTCCTTGGTAACACCAAAGAAAGTGGGTACTTGCATCTTCGTAAAACTCTCCATCAAAGTAGTATGAGGAGTTCCAGCTAAACCTCCCGCATTCAGGATCATGGCATGAGGATTCACATTAGCACCAGCCCGGGTCTCATTATGCAGAGTCATGAAACCCACCAACATCTCGGTTGAACCGAGCCGCTTGTCGCCGCATCATATTGCCCATAATATTGGCAATATCTCTCAAACTTCCAACATTCGGGGCACCAGGGATCTCATGAGTACCCCGATCAGCATTTGGTATCTCACCACCTCCATGAGGTACTTCACCACCTCCCCGAGGTATTTCACCACCTCCATGACCACCGGATTCACCACGCCCACTTCTCGTAGTAACCATTCTCGCAAAAACCGAGAACATCAAAATACCGAATTTCGAAGATTCAACATAAACCACAAGTCCAAATGATTTGAAAACTTAAATCATGCTCAAATATATCCATATAGTCATCAAACAATATTCCATAAGGCAAAAATCACATTTTCCAAAAATTCAACAGCAAATGAGGTCACCGTGACCATTGGTCGAGTGGTTGGTCGAGTGACCCAACGACCAATCACCGACTAATGAAGACAGTAATACGAAAATTCGCATTATAAGCCTCATTTCCACATTCCAACCTCATTCTAACTTCTTCCAAAGGTGAGAGAGCTCTAGGGAAAATATCCAAGAGTTCCCACAAGTGTTCTTGAGGTGATTTAGTGCTTCAACAACAACAACACAACACACCATCTTCACAAACAAGGTAAATCTCTCATTCTTTCTTCCATTTTCATCTTCTCATGCTTGCATTTCAATAAAACCATGCTTTACTTGTATCCAATGCTAGAAATCATGCTTAGGAATGCTTAGAAACATATTCCCTAGGTTTTAAACACAATGACATGCATAGACAACAAGTTTTAACACATTTGGTGCTCATCTCGCAAAGTTTTATACCGAAATCGATATCTTTAGAAAAATTTCGTTTTCTCTCAAACCGCTTGAAATTTTCGCACGAGATCAAATGCTACATGCTCAAGATGACATTGTAGATAGGTCCATACAATTTGATTTAACCAATTTCAACTTTTCAAAAATCCAATTTTGACCTAAATTGCAAAATCCCCAAATTTCTTCTTGCTGAATTTTTCGCTTTAATCCATGTTTTCGATCGATTTTCATCAAAACAACTTCATAGACATGAAATTCCAAGTATTGTGCACATGCTAGTATGTTCAAATCAAATTTCCCCCAAATTTGAAATTTTCCGAAAAATTACGAAAATACCCTTTTGGCTCAAATCTTGAAATAGCACTAATTGGAAATGTCTCTTGTCTCTTCCACAGATACATCATGCAGAGGGGAGGACGAGGAGGAGGTAGAGGTAGAGGTCGAGGTCGCATCGTAGGTGCTCTCAGGGGCAGAGGTCGGTTCCTTTCGAGCCCAGCAGAGGAGGTTAGGAGACCGGACCTATTTGACACACCTCAGCCGAGTTTCGTACGAGGCCTACTTCAGCTATTGTAACATCGAGATGGGGCGTCTACTTCACTTACGCCAGCTCGTAGCCTTCAGATCCGGCAGAGGTTCGACACTTTACAAAGTGGACTCACCTCTTCACCGAGGATTTGCCGGTATACCCGGAGCTAGTGAGGTTGTTCTTCAAAGAACCTTACTTACACAGAGGAGGCTCTGGGGCCGTGGACATCCACTCGCACTTGTCCTCGGGAGCAGTGGTCCACTCGCACTCGGATTCGCTTCTCTACCCGGACACCGGCCGAGATCTTGCAGGTCCCTTACTACCCACAGCAAAGGTGTGTGGATACCCGCAGGAGCAGCACTGGGACAGCCATCTCGATGCCGTACGAGCTTCATGAGATATGCTCTACGCTATGGGATAGCCGCCGATGCTTCACACCGTGGACTAGCGGACGGATGACGGGTTCTCGCACGTATTATCGGTCGCATAGTCGGCCGGAACATCATGCCGAAAGCCGGACATCACCATCGGGTCACGTGATGGAGGCCTTGGTCATTTACCGCATCTACATGGGCTTCGAGATCGATCTTTCTTACATCATTCAGCAGGTCATGCCGGACTTAGTTCTCGCGGCCTAGCATGCGGAACCTTTGCTATGGGAGGCTTCCGACTTTGATCTTCGGCATTTCGGGGTGAGTTTCGAGGATACTCCGATGGACACTAGATCACAGGGATACCCCATTGGGACTCGGACCATTCGACGATGAGACTACATCGCTAGAGAGATCTCCCGGTCCGTAGGGTGAGGATGATGATGAATCGAGGATGAGGATGAGGGATCGAGAGGATGGAGGAGAGGATATCGGTCCCGATAGTGATGATCAGGCCGGAGATGATACAGATATGCGCGAGGCCGAGCCCGTGCATCACGAGTTTCCTTCATCACACTTCGAGGCAGTGGCCCTTCACATGCGGTTCCGAGACTTCAGATCTTGGTGCACAGATGAGATCGATGACTTCCATGCTAGAGAGGATGGAGGTCGGACAGAGCAGATGTACGAGAGGATGGAGTCTCGACAGACAGATAGAGCATCGTGACTCAGCCTAGCAGAGGAGTTCAGAGCATATAGAGATCGTAGTAGATCACCTAGATAGACCGTACCTTAGGATTTCCCATTTATGCATTTCAGATGTAATCATTGTAAAAACTTTTGAAATTAATGAAGTTCATTTTGTTTCTCTTTAATTATTGTATGTTATGCACTTTTCTTTTCCTTGCATTAGTGTCATTTGTTCAAGTATAATTATGGTATGTTATTCGTAAATGTTCTGTTATGCCTCAAAGTTCAAGTTTCTAATTCAAGTGTTCTATTATTCACTTCTAAGAGTAGAAGAGTCACTTCAGATCAATGACTCAGAATGTTCAGTTGTTGCCTTTTGTGGTTAGGATCTCCTCGAACCTTGGGCTCGATACCAATCATGTCACGCCCTCCCAGCCGGCACCCTATCCGGCATACCCGAGAGTGTGATCCACAGCCCGAAGATCGGTATCGAGTGATCAACCTCCCACATAAACAATAACATAATCATGAACAACCATAACAAGAGTGCGGAAGATAAATCATAGATCCAATAAAGAAAGAATGAATCATAAACGAAACGGAATAATAGATATAATCGTAGTGTCAAATGATAAGTAAAGTGAAGCAAAAATCCCACTTTACATCCAAATGAAAAGTAGCTCGAAAGAATAAACTAGATAAAAGCTAATCCCAAGAGCAAGTACATTGGGTAACTAAATTATTCTCCACTTTGTAGACGACATCCTTGTAGGTGTAGATCTCATAAATAGCACAAGGACGCTTCCACTCAATGGTCGGACTAAGCATCGTACGGAGCATAACCACCCGTGGGATCTTCGTAGTAATTGTGGTAACCGCAATCACCTTCCCCGGAGATATGTCTCTTCGCCTTGCGCTTCCTCATAGGGACCGTCATAGTATTCCGTACTGCAGGATAGTCTAACAACATTGTACAATAAAGGAATGAGTTTCAAAGAAACTCAAGAAGGCGCTTAAAATCCATAATAACATAAATGGCAGGATTCCGTAACAATCATAAATGCAATATGATATGAGACAAACAATGAATGAATGATTCTAACTCTATGTATGCTGGTCTCTATTGGCGTACATGCTTTAAGTCATAGCACCGTACTTCTTTAGGAAAGTCCACTCACATCCTCAACCATTTAAGATATCTTGGATTCCCTCCAACCATTTAAGATATCTCGGAGCGACCGATTGGTAATGGGTCCTTCATCCCTCAGACAAACCTTGGCAGGGGGTTAAGTCAACACACTCTCTCACAACCATTTGGTATAAGTACCGGCGCATGTCGTGGTAATACCTAGCCAAATGCAAGTCTTCTACTTGGTTACATCAAGTCGATCCAGATACTTCCATTCCTCGTCCCCGACGATCCTTTCCGGTATCCTTCACACTAGAGTCCTCATAGTCCCCGACCACGGACTCACCAACCCTATTGATCATCCACATATGGTAAACGGGAAGCTCTCACGTCCTTTCACGGGTTGGTTACCGGTCTTAAGCGCCCGTGAGCCCAAGTCTAACCATATGCAACCCTACCAATAAATGGCCCCCACAATGTGATTCCCGTCCTCTCACGGGTTGGTTACCGGTCTTGAGCGCCCATGAATCCCCATTGCTACCACGGGTCGTTCGGTCTCAATACCCCTCCGATTAGGGTCCCACATAACAGACATCCTAGCCAAACACTACTAGACAATCCTATATATGTCATCCAACAGCTTTAGGAAGGTGTCCAGAGGGCATCTCCGGAAACATCCCATAATATTCCCGTAGTAGTCCAAGGACAGAAATGTCAAAAGGACACCTCTCCTTTCCAAACCATACGTAAGCATACACATGCATCAATTCATATCATCACATATATGGTAACTCCATATATGGAAAGAAATCAATATTTACAATCATTTGTATAACATTGGTAAGTAAATCATACATGAATCAATTCAATATGAATAAGTAATGCTACCGTAATCAAAGTTATGCAACAAAGTAGTATATCATTGTAAGAATCTAATTTAAGAAACATATTAATGATATTCAAATATAGAAACTAGATTCATGCTATCTATGTAATTAAGGAAATAACCATCCTTACCTTTTATAACTCGCAAAGAATCCTAAGAAATCAAGTAAGATCTTGGCAAACTTGAGAAGAAGGTCCTAAACAAGTATATACAACATATTAGGAAAGATCCCTAACAGAAAATATAGCAAAACATCCGAAATGCACCACCTGGAGTTGTCGTACTCATTGGTCGAGTGGATTGGTCGAGTGGTCCAACGACCAATCACGACCAATGCAGATAGAGAGCTTAGAAAATCAGAGTTTTGAGATATGAAATCCGAATTTGGTGGTTCAAAAGGGTACTAATCAAGGGGTAGACTACATCAGTAGTATTCTAGCATATAGGGGACCTCAAAACACTAATCAAATCAAGGTATCAAGATCCAAATTAGGAAACAAAAAGTTACCATAAATAAATCAAACATGGATCTTGATGAATTTTGAAATAGAAAACAAGGACAAGAACAATAGGAGGATGGATCATTGCTTTCGGTAATGAAAACATGAAAACATGCATAGGTCTTCATAGAATAAGGCTTAGAAGCATAAATCTAAATAAGGAAATAAAACCTACCATATATGTACTATCATGCATCATGAAGAACACATAGTAAGGTAGAAGAGAACAACTAGAATTCTATGGATTATGGATCATAGAAAGAAAACACAACCATTAACCACTAACATGATCAATGAAAGAAGATCCAAAGAGATCGAATTCAGATTAGGAAATTAACAGAGATTAAATCATGGTTTGATCATGAATCCTTCAAAAGCTTGCAATGATCATGGTTAAGATCATTGTTCTAGCCTTAAATCCTTAGGATGATCATGAGAACATGTTCAGTAGATGTTTGCAACAGAGGATGCAGCATCTCTTCTACTGTCTCAACTCAAAAAGGAAAGAAAAACAAAGATGGAGGAGAAGAAGAGAGAGTAGACATACCTTTTGATGCAAAAAGAAGAGTTCCGACGAAGATCCGCCAAGAAAACTCCAAGGATGCAAGAGAGATGACTTGCAGAGGTCTTTGGTCTGCTCCAGAGGGTTTGGAGGCAGCAAATACGAAGTGGACTCGAGGTTAGACTTAAATAGAGCAAGAATCAACCTAATTGCCAAAGACAAGACCCATTGGTCGAGTGGATTGGTCGATCGGCCCAAGCCGACCAATCAATCGACCAATGCAGACAAAGAAGGCCAAAACAGGGAATTGAAGGCCCCGGATCAAATCCAAACCTAAAGGGGTTTTGCACACAAGTCAAGTGACTTACCTAGTAGGTAGAAATGCCTTCAAACCAAGATAGAGAGCACTCCAAGTCCATCAACTAATTAGATCTTCATCAGATTCTGTTTCCATAAATAGAACCTCATCATCAACCTTCATGGATTCAAAGCCGTACACCAAGTCCTCTACTCGGGATGGCCCAAAGCTGACTTCTTACTTTACTTCGGGTCATCGGACCTACAAATAACAAGGTTTCCGGGTCAAGGTTAGGGCTGGGTTTCACAAGCCCACTTCATTCCTATGAAGATCACTCATACTCTGGATAAGCTAGCAAGGCTTTACGTGGATAATGTGGTTCGTCTGCATGGTGTGCCATTGAGTATTGCTTCGGATCATGATCCTAGGTTCACCTCAAGGTTTTGGAATAGTTTGCAGAAGGTCTTGGGAACCCAATTGAACTTGAGTACAGCTCATCATCCACAAGCGATGGACAATCCGAGCGGACAATTCGGACATTGGAAGACATGCTCGGATCTTGTGTGGTGGATATGGGTGGTAATTGGGATGAACACCTAGCTTTGGTTGAGTTTACCTATAACAACAGCTTATCAAGCAACAATAGGCATGGCTCCATTCAAGGCTTTGTATGGCAAAGATTGTATGACACCTTTGTACTGGATCGAGGCAGGTGAAAGAAAATTCTTAGGTCCCGAAATGATTGAAGCTACGAGTGCTATGGTAGATATGATAAGAGAAAGGATTAAGTCTCGCCTACCAAGACAGAAAATCTTATGCCGATAAGAGAAGGACCGATTTGGAATTTCAAGTTGGAGAGAAAGTCTTTCTGAAGGTTTCACCAATGAAGGGTGTGATGAGATTCAATGTTAAGGGAAAGCTTAGCCCTCGTTTCATTGGACCTTTCGAGATTTTGGAAAAGGTTGGACCTGTTGCGTATCGATTAGCATTACCTCCGCCTCTTGCTGGTGTTCACAATGTGTTTTTTTTTTTTTTTTTTAAAAAAAAAAAGAAAAAACTTTTTTTGTGTTGCGGTTCTCTTGTTTTTTTTTTTGTTTTTTTTTAGATCTTTGGTTGTTCTTTTTTTGGTTTTTTTTTGTTTCCTTTTTTGGTCTTGATGGCTTGATTGGATTAGTGTTTTGAGGTCCCCTTTATGTTAGGATACTACTGATGTAGTTTACCCCTTGATTAGTACCCTTTTGAACCACCAAATTCGGATTTTATATCTTAAAACTCTGTTTTTTTAGGCTATCGTCGCATTGGTCGATCGATTAGTCGACTGGACCAGTCGACCAATCCACTCGACCAATGAGTACAGCAACTCCATAATTGGTCTGTGTTGGATGTTTTGGTATCTTTTCTGTTAGGGATCTTTCCTAATATGTTGTATACGCTTGTTTAGGACCTTCTTCTCAAGTTTGCCAAGATCTTACTTGATTTCTTAGGATTCCTTTGCGAGTTATAAAAGGTAAGGATGGTTACTTCTTTAACAACATAGATAGCATGAATCTAGTTTCTATATTTGAATATCATTGATTTGTTTCCTTAATTAGATTCTTACAATGATATGTTACTGTTGCATAATCTTGATAACAGTAGCATTACTTATTCATATTGAATTGACTCATGTATGATTTACTTACCAATTATATACAAAGTGATTGTAATTATTGATTTCTTTCCATATATGTGATGATATGAATTGATGCATGTGTATGGTTAAGTATGGTTTGGAAAGGAGAGGTGTCCTTTTGACACTTTTGTCCTTGGACTACTACGGGAATATTATGGGATGTTTCCGGAGATGCCCTATGGACACCTTCCTAAATTGTTGGATGACATATCTAGGATTGTCTAGTAGTGTTTGGCTAGGATGTCCTGTTATGTCAGACCCTAATCGGAGGGGTATTGAGACCGAACGACCCGTGGTAGCAATGGGGATTCATGGGCGCTCAAGACCGGTAACCAACCCGTGAGAGGACAGGAATCACATTGTGGGGGCCATTTATTGGTAGGGTTGCATATGGTTAGACTTGGGCTCACGGGCGCTCAAGACCGGTAACCAACCCGTGAGAGGACGTGAGAGCTTCCCGTTTACCATATGTGGATAACCGGTAGGGTTGATGAGTCCGTAGTCGGGGACTATGAGGACTCTAGTGTGAAGGATACCGGAAAGGATCGTCAGGGACGAGGAATGGACGTATCTGGATCTGACTTGATGTAACTAAGTAGAAGACTTGCATTTGGCTAGGCTTTACCCTGACATGCGCCGGTACTTAGACCAATGGTGATGTGAGAGAGTGGTGACTTAACCCCCAGCCATGGAATGTCCCGAGGGATGCCGGACCCATTACCAACTGATGATGAGTGATTGAGACCTTCCTAAAGAAGTACGGTGCTATGACTTAAAGCATGTCTGCCAATAGAGACCAGCATATGTAGAGTTAGATTCATTCATTCATTGCTTGTCTCATACCATTTTGTATTTATGTTTGTTCTGAAATCCTGCCATTTATGTTATTATGGATTTAACTACCTTACTGAGTTTCTTTGAAACTCATTCCTTTATTGTACAATGTTTGTTAGACTATTCTGCAGGTACCGAATATTATGACGGTCCCTATGAAGAAGCGCAAGGCGAAGAGGCATATCTCCAGGAAGGTGATTGCGGTTACAACAATTACACTGAAGATCCCACGAGTGGTTATGCTCCGTACGATGCTTAGTCCGACCATTGAGTGGAAGCGCCCTTGTGCCGTTTATGAGATTTATACTTATAGGGATGTTGTCTATAAAGTGGAGAATAATTTAGTTACCCATTGTACTTGCTACTGGGATTAGATTTTGTCTAGCTTATTCTCTTTTAGAACTACTTTTCCGCTGGTTGTAGAGTGGGATTTTTGCCTCACTTTACTTATTTGTTTTTGACACTCTGATTATATCTAGTACTCTGATTTATATATGATTCATTCTTTCCTTATTGGATCTATGGTTTATCTTCCGCACTTTTGTTGTTATTGTTCATGATTATGTTATTGTTTATGTGGGAGGTTGATTACTCGATACCTGATCTTCGGGCTGTGGATCACACTCTCGGGTATGCCAGAAAGGGTACCGGCTGGGAGGATGTGACAGAACTTGAAGGCAAATCTAGTGTTGTTTGATATGAGGGACTTCGACGTCATTTTGGGAATTGACTGGTTGACATCCTACAATGCTGTGATCTTGTGCTCTTCGAAGAAGATCCAGTTTCGATTGGATGGGAATTCAATTTTCGAGTTCCAAGGAAAGAAGGGAAGAGTGAGCAAGAAGACTTTGACCACGTTAATGCAAGTCCACGCTTTGGTGGAAGGTGCTTCATCTGGAAGCAAAATCAAGGAAAGGAAGAGACTTGAAGATGTCACTGTTGCTTGTAATTTTGCTGACGTGTTTCCAGAGTATCTATGAGGACTACCCCCTGATAGAGAGGTTGAGTTCTCCATAGACTTGATTCCTGGAGCTTCTCCAGTGTCTAAGGCTCCATATAGGATGGCGCCTACCGAGCTTGAGGAGTTCCAAACTCAGTTGAATGAACTTTTGGATAGAGGTTTTGTGCAGCCAAGTGTGTCGCCCTAGGGAGCTCCGGTCTTGTTTGTCAAGAAGAAAGATGGTAGTATGTGTCTGTGCATTGACTACCGAGAGTTGAACAAGCTGACGATCAAGAATAGATACCCGCTGCCCCGGATTGATGATCTGTTTGATCAGTTGAAAGGCGCAACTGTGTTCTCAAAGATTGACTAAAGGTTTGGGTATCACCAGTTGAAAGTGAAGTCAAGTGATATCTTTAAGATAGCGTTCAGGACAAGGTATGGACATTATGAATTCAAAGTCATGCCTTTTGGTCTAACCAACGCTCCTGCTGTGTTCATGGACCTCATGAATCGAGTATTTCACGATGTGCTCGATAAGTTTGTAATCGTTTTCATTGATGACATCTTGATATACTTGAAGAATGAAGAAGAGCATGCGAAGCAACTGAACTTCACATTACAAAGGTTGAGAGAAAAGAAACTCTATGCTAAATTTAGCAAGTGTGACTTTTGGCTCTCAAGGGTAGTGTTCCTTGGCCATGTTGTTTCAGTCAAAGGTATTCGTGTTGACCCGGAAAAAGTGCAGACCGTTACGAATTGGGAAAGACCGAAGACCGTGACTGAGATAAGAAGTTTCCTTGGATTGGCTGGATACTATCGGAGATTTATTGAGAATTTTTCTAGGTTGGCTGCTCCTATGACTAAGGTAACTAGAAAAGAAGAGAAGTTCGTTTGGACCAAGGCCTGCGAGAAAAATTTTGAAGAGCTGAAGGTTAGATTGACAAGCGCCCCGGTTTTAACTATACCTGATAGTTCCAGTGGGTTGACAGTCTACACTGATGCTTCCAAGATAGGTTTGGGTTGCGTGTTGATGCAACACGGCAAGGTTGTGGCTTATGCCTCTCGGCAATTGAAAGATTATGAGCGGAATTATCCCACTCATGACTTGGAACTTGCCACCGTTGTTTTTGCTTTAAAGATTTGGAGGCATTACCTGTACGGTGAGAAAATCGCTATTTTCACAGATCATAAGAGTTTGAAATACTTCTTCACACAGAAAGAGTTGAATATGAGACAAAGAAGATGGTTGGAGTTGGTTTCTGACTACGATTGTGACATTCAGTATCACCCAGGTAAAGCAAATGTAGTTGCGGATGCTCTTAGTAGGAAAGATCAGAGGAAGGATTTGAACTTGTGTGCTTTGAATCGGCCCTTGCTTTTGTCAATGGAAAGGTTTCGTTTGGAAGTGGTTCCTAAGGGTTCGGATTGTATCCTTTATGCCATGACGGCAAGATCCACCCTTAGAGACCGCATTGTTGCCTTGCAAAGTTCTGATCTTGAGTTGAAAGAAAAGATTGAGAAGATCGCTTTGAATTCAGAAATGGACCCTGCTTTTAGTACATCTTTAGATGGTACTTTATTGTTTAGAGGAAGACTATGTGTGCCTAATGTTGATGAAGTCAAGAAGGAAATATTGAAAGAAGCACACCAGTCGATCTTTACAATACACCCTGGAAGTACCAAAATGTATAAGGACTTAAGGGAACATTTTTGGTGGAACGGTTTGAAAGCGGATGTTGAAGACTTCGTTGCCAGGTGTGAGACGTGTCAACGTGTGAAAGCCGTTCGGCAGCCTCCGTCCGGATTGCTTCAGCCCCTTCCTATTCCTAGCTGGAAGTGGGAAGATATCTCCATGGACTTCGTGACTAGCTTGCCGCGGACAAGTAAGGGAAATGACACTGTGTGGGTGATCATCGATAGGTTGACCAAATCAGCCCATTTCATTCCTATGAAGATCACTTACACTTTGGATAAGCTAGCTAGACTTTATGTGGACAATGTGGTTCGTCTACATGGAGTGCCTGTGAGTATTGTTTCTGATTGTGATCCTAGGTTCACCTCAAGGTTTTGGAATGGTTTGCAGAAAGCCTTGGGAACCCAATTGAATCTGAGTACAGCCCATCATCCACAACCTGATTGACAATCTGAGCGTACAATTCAAATCTCAGAGGATATGCTTAGATCTTGTGTGGTGGACATGGGTGGAAATTGGGATGAACACTTAGCTTTTGTTGAGTTTGCCTATAACAACAGTTATCAAGCAACAATAGGCATGGCTCCATTCAAAGCTTTGTACGGTAACACTTGTAGGACACCTTTTTTATTGGACTGAGACAGGTGAAAGAATGGTCTTAGGTCCGGAAATGATTGAAGCTACAAGTGCAATGGTCAACATGATTAGAGAAAGAATTAAGTCTGCCCAGTCAAGACAGAAATCTTATGCCAACAAGAGAAGGACCGATCTGGAGTTTCCAATTGAAGAAAAAGTTTTCCTTAAAGTGTCACCTATGAAAGGGGTGACGAGATTCAATGTAAAGGGAAAGCTTAGCCCTCGCTTCATAGAACCTTATGAGATCCTGCAGAAGGTTGGACTTGTTGCCTATCGCTTGGCATTGCCCCCATCTCTTGCTGGAGTTCACAGCGTGTTCCATGTTTCTATGCTTCGAAAGTACATAGAGAACACAGAGCATATATTACAGCAAGCACCCGAAGGGCTCAGTGCCAATCTTTTTTACGATGAAGGACCAGCCGAAATTCTTGATAAGAAGGACAAGCAGCTGCGGAATTGCACCACCCCTTTGGTGAAGATTCGGTGGAAGAACCATACCCCGGAAGAAGCCTAATGGGAGAAAGAAGAAGACATGAGAGAGAAGTTTCCTCATCTTTTTGGAAGCACAGGTACGCTTTCAATTTCGAGGACGAAATTTCTTTTAAGGGGGGGAGAATGTAAAATCCGGCCTTATCCTAACCCTGACCCGGCCCGGATTTTATACTGTTGCAAGTCCGAAGACCCGAAGTGGTGGTAGAAGAGACTTGTGGGCCCTCTTAGTGGATGATTCGATGCTTGATGCTGAGCCTATGGACATTGACAATGATGCCCCTCACTTGAGCACATTGTCAGTATTGGGTGAAAATCTGCGTATCGATGAAGATTGAATTAGTTGAAGAACTTCCTGGAACCCCGTGATCAATCCGAAGGTATTTTCAGAAACTAGACTTGTTGATTTACTTGTAGGAGAAAACCCCGCTCGATTTGACCCGGTATAGCCTCCCGAATCCACTCCTGAAGTTGCTGTCATGGCTTGGTCGACTGACAGTCGACCAAGAGTAATGGAATTCGAAATTACACTAAATCTCTTCCCATTTTGCCCCTACCTTCTTGGAACTCGTGAATGAGGACATAAACTAATCATTGGCACTCCAGAGCTCGAGGTTGGACACTCTCTTGGGCTATTCCTTGATGTTTGGGAAGATCTTTGACTCCAATCATTATTGTATACATTAATCATCAACACAAGGTATGAATTCTTCTATTCCTCTTCTAATCTATTCATTTATCTATCAATTAATGATCTTGAAACCATGGCTGAAGTGCTGCAACCTTGCAAACACTTAACCATGAGTTTCCCCCTTTCAATTCCTTAATCCTCCCCCACTCTTGCTATGCTATGATTCAAATGAGATTAATTGCACTCCATCACTTTGATTCTATTCAATCTAACCTATTTCGGTTCAAATCTGATATGTAGATGCATGATAAGCTTAGACTATAATGCAATTAAGATTCTAGCTTGATTCTTAACACTCATTTGATTGATTCCTATCATCCTTTACAATTTATATCAATTCCAAATTAATTCTTGCTAAGTATCATATAGAACCTAACATTTCGATTTGGGTATTTTTGATTGAACCGTTGGATCATCATGAAAATTGGTGTGTAATACCCTCATACTGTTATAAACATGCTCTCCAAATTTCATGACGATCGGAGCACCGGAAGGGTAGTTTCAGATAAAATTTCCATTGCTGTCCTGAAGTTAACAAGTCTTGGTCGACTGCTTGGTCGACTGCCAGTCAACCAAGAGCTGTTAAGGCCCTGTACTCAGCCGAATTGATCCGTTTGAACCCCGATTCAATTGCTTTCTTCTCTGACATTACTTGTATGATTATCTAGGGTATCAACATTGATTTTGGGACCATACTTGGTAATCATTGAATCTATTTACAACTTGATTAAGGTAAGGACAGTCGTTAACTCAAGTATGTTAATTATACCAACATGCTTACATTATGGGAACTTAACGGTTCTGTTCATATGAGTATTCCTTTACTATACATGACTGTTATGTGTTTTCTTATCAGTAAAAGAATGTGTATAGATCATTTAGAATATCATGTTCAGTTTTACCTTATGATTTTATATATGATCAATCATGTTATGATATGTATTTGCTTATATGATGAATCATTGATTTAGTATAATATGATGAGATTGAGTTTGTGATTGACTACGTATGACTTGGGATTGAGAAATGTCCTTCCGACACTTCTGTCCTTGGACATCGGAGGGAGTAGTATGGGATATTCCCCAAAGGTGTCCATCGACGCTTTCCCGGGTTGTTTGATGACATATATAGGATGTCTAGGTGTTTGGTTAGGATATTTTCCCTTGTTGTATCAGACCCGAATCGGAAGGGTATTGAGACCGAACGACCGGTGGTAGACTATGGTTAAAGGGCACTCAAGACCGGTATCCACTCCGTGAGAGGACTTGAACTATATTGTGGATACCCGAAAGGGGCCATTTGTTGGTAGGGTTGCAAATGGATAGACCTGGGCTCACGGGCGCTCAAGACCGGTAACCAACCCATGAGAGGACGTGAGAGCTTCCCGTTTACCATTTGTGGATGACTAATAGGGTTGATGAGTCCGTAGTCCGAGTTGGTCGGTGCCATTGGATACACTGACTCTAGTGTGAAGGATACGAAACCGAGTTGGTCGGTGCCATAGGGAAAGTATCCGGATCTGACATGATACGATTGAGTAGATGACTTGCATTGGGCTAGGCTTCGCCGCGACATGCGCCAATACTTATACCAATGGTGATGTGAGAGAGTGGTGACTAAATCCCCAACCATGGCTTGATGAGGACCTTACCCAATTACCACGGCAAACCCAAGATATCTTATGATTGAGGGGGAGTGACTGACGACCCAAAGAAGTATGGTGCTATGGCTTAAAGCATGTCTACCTTAGAGACTAGCATACTTAAGATTAGAATCATATTTCATCATTGTCTCCTATCATATTGCATCATATTGTGACTTGTGTTGAATGAACTGTGTTTTATGAAACGACTTGCCTTGCTGAGTTCTTTTGAACTCGTTCCTTTTGTGCAATTTGTTAGATTATACTGCAGGTACATAAGACCTTGATGGCACGTCCTATGACCCGAGCTTTGATCCCGCATACTACACTTCGGGTGATGGCTACGCGGAGAGTCAGGATTGCTATACCGAGGAGGATTATAGTGTATACCAGGGTTAGCCCCACATTAGTGAGGGAGTGGCCACGTTGGGTTTACTTCATCCACACTTTTGAAGGAGAAATCATTTGGATAGAAGAAACCTATATGTAGGCCCCATTTCCCTGGATAACTGTAATCATTTGGATATCTTCACTCTAGTTCTTATGGATTTGTTCTCGGCACAGATTGTAACTTAACTTTATTAACTACATGTCCACTATTGTTGAAGGAGTGACTTCTGATCACTTCTTCTCTTTGAGACTATCTCTATATGAAGTTGACATTTAATATTTCCGCACTCTGATTTACTATCTTCTCTTATTCAGTTGATCTATTTATTGCTTGTTTTATACGTTGATTATATTATTCATGATTATGTTATCGTGTATGTGGGAGGCATGGCCGCTCGATCTGGATCTTCGGGCTGTGGATCACATCCCGGGTATGCCGGACAGGATACCGGCTGGGTGGATGTGATAGTAGCGGAAGCCTCTAAAGAATATTCTAATGGAAATCGACTCCATAAGAACAATCCTGACAGGAGCATGACGCATCATGCACATCCACCTCTTCCCTGATCACGCTCTCATGGAAGTTACCCACTGAAGGATCCTTCATAGGGGTGGGGTCCTCATAACTTGTAGAGAATTCTAAAATATACACAAATAAAGGAGTGAGTTCATAGAACTCAGTGAAGTTAACTAACATCCATGTCATTCATTCACCCATCATTTCCACATCATAAATATAAGATAAGCATGTGATTAACAGTAAGACAAAAATAAGGTATGATTATGATATGATATTCCTAACTCTATCATGTAGTCTCTATGGTAAACACGCTTTAAGTATAAACACCAATCTCCTTTGGGCGGTCTTAGTCACTCTCCCTCAACAAGAGACGTCTATTGGGTTCTCCACGGTTGTTGGGTAAAGTCCTGTCGATCCATGCTTGGGGTATAGGTCATCACTCTCTCACATCACCGTTTGGTATGAGATTTGGCGGGTGTCAATGATAATCCTAGCCCAGTGCAAGGTCATACGGTCTCGTACTACATATGGTACGGATATCTCCCCTCATGCCTAGTGCCCTTTTGGTTCGATATTTTCCCACCTATGAATAGAATCCTCAACGGGAGGCATCTATTGGACCCCATTCCTTAACCCAGTGGTTGTCCACATATAATATACAAGATGCTCTCCATGTCCTCTCACGGATTGGTTACCGGTCTTGAGCGCCCAGGAGCCCTTATATATTATATGCAACTCTATCTCTCTATGATGATAGTGGGTCTGTTTGACATTCAGGACCCGGCCACTAGCATCACGGGTTAACCGGCTTCAATACCCCTACCGGAAGGGTAGTAGTACTCATAAGGATTCCTAGCCCAACACTTCTAGACACCCATCATTTATGCAATTTAAATATAGGTACCATTACATGAGGTCACTAGGGCAATGGGTGAACCCACAACACCAGTTGACAAGATCAGTTAAGAAGAATAATCACATTTTACATCATCCATCACGTATGCTCTCATGTCGTATACACATCATCAATATAAAGTTTCGAATAAAGAATAACATTCAACATCAAGCTTACCCTCCGTTCACGCAAAGTCACACACAAGCATATATTGGTAGCTAAAAATTTAGAGAGGTTCATATTACTAAATAAATACAAAATAATGACATTTAATAATACACAACATGGTTAGTCAATCCTCACCTTCCAATTCAATTCCTTTCTAAAATTCACCAATTTCGGTCACAAGAGTCGGCGATTAACTCACAAAATTTCTTAATCACACAAGAAGATTAATAGATACATATTAGAAATCATATGGGTTTCAAAAGAGTCCCTACGATTATCCAACAAAATCCAATTTGACGATTATGTTCAAACCCGCTGTTTTAGACCTATTTTCGGCGAAATATCAATATTTCGTTATCGATTTGAAGTCGAATCGAAACGAAACTTTGGGAATGCCTATTTGGCAGAAAAAAGGTTCTAACGGTAACTTCAATTTGATCTAATTCCACTTCAATCAAAAAGCCCCAAATTTTGGCTCTCGCGAGTGCTCTCGGCTGGGTCTGAGAGCCAAAATGCAAAATCGTTTGCAATGACTCGCACAATCACATGCAAACCAAAGGGAAACATAAATGGAACAATTTGCAAGAATTCAAAACACCTATCATGTTACAACTACTCGAATCCAACATTTATTGCGAAGAACTACTCCTAAAACTAAGCCCAAAGAAGAGGTTTTGATGAATCTTACCTTTCCTAACGATTCCGCAAAGATCCGGGTGTCGGCACGCTTCTGAGAGGTTGAGAACCTTCTTCTCCCTTGGTTTCTCCTCCTCCTTGAGCCTCAGCCTCGTACTAGCAATGTAAAATTCAAGTATGAGTGAAAGAGGGCTTAAAAATAGGGTTTAAGAGTGAAAAACCCGATTTTGCCCCGAACTGGGCTGGGGCGGTCGACCAACCTTTCAACCAGCCGATCTACCAGTCCTATTTTGGAGGGTCAAACAAGGTCCAAATTGGGAGATCCTTGGCTTTTTAGAAAGGTCTTTCAAAGATCTAATCATGGGTGAAAATACGTCGTCATTTGGATTCTCCATCATCATTTTATGGACGTGCCAATATCGCCTTTTAAAACCTTCATGACTAAACTTCTCTCTCCTCTTAAATTCCATGAGAGGTGTCAAGTCATCCTTAGGGTCATTCACTTGCATTGGGTCCACTCCCGAACCTTCGGGCTCGACTCGGATGGCCCACAGTTGTCGTCGACTCGAGGCCCGGGTTCGCGGTCCTGAAAACATACATGGTTTGATGGGTTAGAAAATCCGGGGGATTTCACATTCCTCCCCCCTTAAAAGAAATTTCATCCTCTAAATTGACGTACCTGATGTGAGATCCCACCTAACCCTAACCTTGCTGTTGTACCAAATACATATATACCATATGCATTGTTCGATTTATTCTCTGCTGTACGAATTGCCTAGTTTCGTTTGGTAGAAGTTTACCCCAAAGTTGATCTATTCTCTCCACGATTTCTTCTTGTGCCTTACATTCCCTTTGATAGGAGGATGATCTTAAATCATTCCCATGACTGATCCTTCTATCCCTGCTGTTCTAGAGTGGATCTCCATACACTCTATAACTTTGTGAATTCTCCACATGATGATTTCAAAGAGAAATCAAGTGTGATCTTTATGATTTGTTATTCCTTCAAATTCTTTCAAGACTTCAAGCTTTTCATCTCATATTCTTCAATCAAAGATTAGTAATCTCTCTTGTGTTGTATTGATCTACTCTTGCCATGATTTATTCTTTGAGATTGAGATTATGAAGAAGATGCCGCATTCTTGCAACATATTGATCCTTGCAACCATCTCTTCTACAATCTCCTTTCATTCTTAAGGTTTTATGATCTTCATATGAATTTTTGCCATGATCCTTGTGAAATCTTCATGAAGCCATGATCATACTTTCGATTTGATTTCAAAGCATGTCAGATTTACTCCTTGTTTTCTTACAAAAGACTTATTGTTATTTGTTTTCCGTGGACTATCGGAGAAGGAAGCCAAGATAATAGGAAAGTACCCCTGCCTTTTTGAAACCAATTACTCTCCCAATTTCGAGGACAAAATTATTTTAAGGGGGGGAGAATATGAAATCCAGCCCAAACCTAGCCAGGACACCCTATTTGTTTTGGGTAAAGGAAGGGTTAGTTTAAATGTTACACCTTAAAGTTGGTCCTTGATTTCAGTGTTACTACTCTTTGAAAGCCTTAGGAAGTCATGCCAGACCTTTCCCTTAGGGTAGATCTGTAATGTCCGGCCGTATCCTAACCTTGACCCAGCCTGGAATCTGTTATGTTTGTAGGTCCAAAGACCCGAAGTGGGGAAAAAAGAGACTTGTAGACCCTTTTGGTTGATGATTTGGTGTCGGAGCCCAAGCCCATGGACGTTGACGATGATGCCCCTCACTTGAGAGCATTGTCAGTGTTAGTTTTGAATCTGCGCACCGAAGAGGGGTGAATTAGTTGAAATACCTAATGAACTTCTGTGCCAAATCTGAATATATTTCCCGAAACTAGACTTCTTGATGGACTTGTAGGAGAAAACCCCACTCAATTTGACCCCATATAACCTTCCAAATCCCTGCCCGAAGTTGCTGAACTATGTCTGGAAAATCCTGCTTGCGCATCGAAGAAGATTAGCTTAGTTTGTGGATCTAATGAACTCCCATGCTTGATCTGAAGGTATTTCTGGAAACTAGACTTCTTGATTGACTCGTAGGAGAAAACCCCACTCAATTTTACCCCATATAACCCTCCAAATCCCTGTCCGAAGTTGCTGAACTATGTCTGGAAAATCCTGCTTGCGCATCGAAGAATATGAGCTTAGTTGGTGGATCTAATGAACTCCCATGCTTGATCTTAAAGTATTTATGGAAACTAGACTTCTTGATTGACTTGTAGAAGAAAACCTCACTCAATTTGACCTTGTATAGTCCTCCAAATCCTTGTTTGAACCTTGCTGTCCTGATTGGTCGACTCATTGGTCGACTGGACCAGTAGACCAATCCAATCGACCAATGAGTTCTGTTTTTTCTAATTAGGTCATGGCTGCTCTATTTAAGTCCAAATCTCAGGATTACTTCACCTCCTATGCCTCCTAAGCCTCTGGAACGAGTTAGAACTCCATCCTAATCAATTTCCTTGCATTCCTTGGTGATCTCTCACAAGACTTGAAGAAATCTTCATCCTCCTGCAGCAAAGGTATGTGTATACTCACTCTTTCTTCTATCTTTGATTTTCTTTCTTTAATCTGTTCTTTGATGAGATCAGGAAAAAGATGATGCACTCTTGCAACCATCTATTCCATGATCTCATCTTGTTCCTTGAGATCTATGATCATCATCATGATCTCAACCCCAGCCAGTTGAATTTTTGAAACCTTAACCCTAACCCTTGAATGATTTTTCTGGAAACCCTTGGTAACCTCCCATGTGAGGGAAACCTCATGGGTAATATTTATGTTAACCTAAACAAGATTTTCTATGATTTTCTTATTATGTTCTTGATTGCAACCATTCCCTTTCTTACTGTGATCATAACCTTTTCATGGGAACCATAAAGGTTGAAACCCTAATTTCTTGGGTTAAATCAAGAACCCATCTTTTGACCATGACTTGATGATTTTATCTTCCCATAATGTTTCTATTATCCTAAACAAGATTTTCTATGATTTTCTTATTATGTTCTTGATTTCAATCATTCCCTCTCTTTCCGTGATCATAACCTTTTTATGGGAACCATAAGGTTGAAACCCTAGTTTCTTGGGTCAAATCAAGAACCCATATTTTGACCATGACTTGATGATTTTATCTTCCTATATGATTCTAATACATCCTAGGAAGTTCCCCTTCGAATTTCGGATAAATCCGACTTCAAACGAAGAAGTTATGACCAAAACAGTTTTCACTATTCCGTACTGACTCGATTGGTCGACTGGTTGGTCGACCGGGTCAGTACTTCAATTTTCGATCAGTTTGATTCGTTTTCTCTCTGATCTTTTAGGCATCTTTCCTAATGTTATATCTATGATTGTTAGGGGTTTATTAGCTAAGTTTGGAGCCCCTCTCTTTGATCTTTGGATTATCTTCGGCGATAATCAAGGTAAGGATAGTTATTCCTTAACTACATAGATTACTTGTTCTCTGGTTTCTACTTTGTGAAACTATGAGATTACCTACTGTTGTTGTACTTTAATTCTGATCTCCTACTGTGAGAACAGTAGCACTTGTTTATATCTTTTTTTTATTATTCATGTTATATGAATTACTTATTACTGCTTAATCTGATTTTACTTTTACATTCTCTTTTATATGATGAACTCCTGGTTGTGTATGTCATGACTGATCTGAGAATGTGTTTGATTAAGTTTGGTTTGGGATTGGGAGGTGTCCTTTTGATACTTCTGTCCTTGGACATTATCGGAAATAGTATGGGATGTTTTCGGGGTTGCCCATCGACGCTTTCCCGAATCATTGGTTGTCATACCTAGGGATGTCTAGCAGTGTTTGGCTAGGTTATACCCTTGTTATATCAGACCCGATTCGGAAGGGTATTGAGACCGAACAACCCGTGGTAGCAATGGGGATTCACGGGCACTCAAGACCGGTGAGTTATATCCGTGAGAGGACGGGAATCACATTGTGGGGGCCATTTATTGGAGGGTTGCATATGGCTAGACTTGGGCTCATGGGCGCTCGAGACCAGTGAGTTATATCCGTGAGAGGACATGAGAGCTTCCCGTTTACCATATGTGGATAACCAATAGGGTTGATGAGTCCGTATTTGAGAGAGTCGGATACGCTGAGTCTAGTGGAAAGGATACCGGAAAGGATCCCGAGAGGGGAGGAATGGAAGTATCTGGACCGGACTTGATGTAACTGACTAGATGACTTGCATTGGGCTAGGCTTTTCCCTGACATGCGCCGGTACTTATGCCAAATGGTTGTGAGAGAGTGTGTTGACTTAACCCCCTACCATGGTTTGTCCGAGAGGGATGTAGGACCCATTACCAACCGGCTGCCCAAGATATCTTAAATGGTTGAGGGTGTGAGTGAATCTACCCAAAGAAGTACGGTGCTATGACTTAAAGCATGTCTGCCATAGAGACCAGCATACATAGAGTTTAGATGCATACATACATTATTTGTTTCATATTGCATTGCATCTTGTTATGGTTTGCTTCCATGTTATTTATGTTGTTATGGCTTAACTTGCCTTACTGAGTTTCTTTCGAAACTCATTCCTTTTTGTACAATCTGTTGTTAGACTTCTCTACAGGTTCGGATTTCTTTGATGGTCCGTATGAGGAATCGCAAGGTGAAGAAGATGAGACTGAAGGAGAAGAAGAGCTGACTAAAGATGTGGATTATATTTCTTTTGTTTCTTCTAGACTTATCTTTTACTTTACTTGTATTAGCTTAGAGCTTTATTTAGATTTCGATCTACCTTCCGCATGTGTTTGTAGGGTATATTTCCGCTATACTCTACAGCTGTCTTTTGATTTGGTATCTTGTTATTCCGCACTCTGATATTCTATAGTGATCATTCTGAGATTCTTTCTTGACTTTTATTATAAATTACTTGAACATTATGATTTGTTCTTGCTTTTGATTATGTTATTGTGCGAAATGGATATGATCGTTCCTAAACTTGATCTTTAGGGCTATGGATCACACTCTCGGGTATGCTAGTTAGGGTACCGGCTGGGAGGATGTGACACCTGAGGCGCCAAAGAGGACAGGATACTTCGCTCGCATTTCATCTTCTTTTTCCCACGAGGCTTCTTCAGCTGTGTGATTCTTCCACCGGATCTTCACCAATGGAATGGTTCAATTTCGGAGTTCCTTGTCCTTTCGGTCCAATATCTCAGCGGCTTCTTCTTTGTAAGACAACTCAGCACTCAATCCTTCAAGTTCTTGAGGTAACAGGTGTCCCGGGTTCTCTATGCATTGACGAAGCATAGAAACATGGACTACGTTGTGTACACCTGACAAGGATGTTGGAAGGGCTAACCGGTATGCAACCGGTCCCACTTTCTCTAAAATCTCAAAAGGGCCAATATACCTTGGGCTGAGCTTCCCTTTGATATTGAACCTGATCACACCTCTCATTGGTGAGACATTTAGAAAGGCCCTTTCTCCTACTCAAAATTCAAGGTCTATCCTTCTTTTGTCTACATAAGATTTCTGCCTAGATTGAGCTGCCTTGATTCTTTCTCTAATCAAGTCAACCATAGCTCCAGTGGCTTCTATCAACTCAGGGCCCAAAACTCTTCGTTCTCCAGCTTCATCCCAGTAAAGGGGAGTTATACATGTCCGTCCATACAAAGCCTTGAACGGTGCCATGCCAATGGTAGATTGATAGCTGTTGTTGTAAGCGAACTCCACCAATGCTAAGTGTTCATCCCAACTTCCACCCATGTCAACTACACAAGCACGAAGCATGTCCTCCAAGATTTGGATGGTTCTTTCAAACTGTCCATCCGTTTGGGGATGATGAGTTGTGCTCAAGTTCAGTTGGTTACCCAAAGCTTTTTGCAGACTCTTCCAAAATCTTGATGTAAACCTTGGATCACGATCCGACACAATACTTGTCACAACCACCCAGCCGGTACCCCATTTGGAATACCTACGAATGTGATCCACACTCCAAGGATCAAGATTTGTAGGTCCATGCCTCCCACATACACAATGACATAATCATGAACAATGATAATCAAGGTAAAACCAACTAATACTAAGTATCATGAATAAGATAGGATTAAATAAATCAGAGTGCGGAAAAACAGATAATATCAAAGTGTGAACATAATCATAAAGGTGAGAGAAGGTATGATAACCACCCTCTCAGAGCAGCGGAAAAGAAGTGTGATGAAGTTAATTACATGTCCAAGTATTTAAGGATAATCCAAAAGTAAGTTAATTATAGGTCCAAGTACTCCAAAAATACACCAAGGAAATGGGGCACTAAGCTAGGGTTTCCTCTACTCTAATAATAGTCTCCTCAATGGTACGGATGAAGTAAACCCAGCTTTGCTGCTCCCGCACAACCGTGGGGCTAACCCTGGTGCGAATAGTAATCCTCCTCGGCACCAACACTCGGATCTTCACAGATGCCACTACCCGAAGGGTAGTATGCGGAATCATAGTCCGTCTCGAAGGGGGTGCCATCATAGTCTTCGGTACCTGTAGGATAATCTAAAACATTTGTACAAAAGGAATAGTTCGAAGAACTCAGCAAGGTAGTTATTCCATAATTAGAAATCATACACATATATAACATACATAATGCAATGTGATATGGAACATATGATGCAGTATGATTCTAACTCTATGAATGCTAGTCTCTAGGGTAGACATGCTTTAAGTCATAGCACCATACTTCTTTGGGTGGTCAGTCACTCCCCCTCAATCATACAAGATATCTTGGGTCTGCCAGGGAAGTTCGATAAAGTCATCTAAAAACCATGGTAAGGGAATAGGTCACCGCTCTCTCACATCACCGTTTGGTATAAGTATGCTGGCGCATGTCACAGTAAAGCCTAGCCCAATGCAAGTCATCTACTCAATCGGTCAAGTCAGATCCAGATACATCCATTCCTCGCCCACGAAGATCCTTTCCGGTATCCTTCACACTAGAGTCAGCGAAATCCCGGATTTCGGACTCATCAACCCTATTGGTCATCCACAAATAGTAAACGGGAAGCTCTCACGTCCTCTCACGGATTGGTTACCGGTCTTGAGCGCCCGTGAGCCCAAGTCTAGCCATTTGCAACCCTACCAATAAATGGCCCCTTTCAGGTATCCATAGTATGGTTTATGTCCCCTACCGGATTGGTTACCGGCCTAGAGCACCCATCCAACCATACACTACCACGGGTTGTTCGGTCTCAATGCCCTTCCGATTCGGGTCTGACACGACAAGGATAAACCTAGCCACCCAACTAGACAGTCCTATGTATGTCATCCAATAACCCGGGAGAGTGTCGATAGGCACCATTGGAGAACATCCCATACTATTCCCTCCAATGCCTAAGGACAAAAGTGTCAATAGAACACTCCCCAATCCCAAGTTGTACGTAAGCAATCACATATTCAAGTTCATCATCTTTCATGTATCTAATACATCTCATCATAAAAGTTAAATCATGATATTGAAATGAATCATCATAGTCATAAGTAAACAAGAATAGTAATGCAACATGACAAGAGTATAAAGATTTCAATACTACTGTTCTAACATATATAACAGTCTTATAAAGATCTAAAAGTAATCAAGAGGTTCTATTCATAAACAAGAACACAAGTCGTAAGTTGGTGATCTATATGTTTATGGAGATAACCATCCTTACCTTGGGTTGAATTGATGATGAATTGAGAATACCAAGAAATAGTCCAAAAGAATTGTTAAGGCCCTAAACAAACATCAATAATGAGTTAGAGAAGACATTGGGAAGATTGGATATTAATTGGATTAAAACTAGCCAAGGTTGTTGTCAGCAACAACTTTGGTCGATGTTTTTGGTCGATGGTATCGACCAAAAGGATCAACCAAAACTTCCTTCGAGATAGATAGATGGATTTTGGGTGTTTTCATCCGAAATTGGTTTTCCGGTGTTCGGATCAGTCTGAAACTTGGAGGAATACTTAAGAACAGTAGTAGGACACTATAAGTCAAGAAATTTACCCAATCCAATGGTCCAAACAAAAAGCCCCAAATTGAACTAACAAGTTCAAGTGACAAACATCATGGCATGAGTTGGGATTGATTGCATTGACATGGAAATGGCATGTAATAGCTAGGGGAACTAATAGAATTTCGATTGGAATCATATAGTAGTGATAAACATGAACATAGCATAC
The DNA here is from genome assembly GCF_041222555.1 of Hakea prostrata. Taxonomy (NCBI): domain Eukaryota; kingdom Viridiplantae; phylum Streptophyta; class Magnoliopsida; order Proteales; family Proteaceae; genus Hakea; species Hakea prostrata. Next base: position 8,578,528 of record NC_142600.1, read on the forward strand.
CCTACAACTCAGTTTGGTATAAAATGGCATGATGTTAATAGAAAAAATTAAGGAATACATATGCTAGGCATGAGATGGAGGCATAGCATCAATGGATGGCTAAGAAGATCATAGGTTAATCATGTGTAGACACTTTGAGTGGTGGTTGCAAGGTTGTAGCACCATTTCCAATGTCTCACCAGTAAGATAGGAATAGAAAAGAATAGAAAATGGTAGGATAGAGAGTGGAATGGTGATTCATACCTTGGTGTGGAAGATGTAGACAAGAATCAATAGTAAACAATGAGTTTTTGATGAGGTGCCCTTCACATTAGCCAAGGAGATGCTTTGGGAAGCTCTCCCCACGATTTCAGGTGAGAAAATGATTGCAATAGGGCTCAAGGCTCGAGGTCATAATAAATAGAATGGGAATATTCCATGGAATCATTAACTTGGCAGACTGGGAAACTTTGGTCGATGGTTTTGGTTGATGGCATCGACCAAAATGTTTCTCAGTAGAAAAACAGGTTTAGTTTAGCAACTTCAAGTAGGGATTTGAAAGGCTATACAAGGTCAATTTGAGTGAGGTTTTCTTCCACAATTCAATCAAGAAGTCTAGTTTCGGGGAATACCTTCGGATTGTGCACAGGAGGTCATTTGGTACATCAACCATATTAATCTTCTCCGATGCGTAGACTTTCCTTAAACACTGACAATGCATTTAAGCAAGGGGTATCATTGTCAATGTCCATGGGCTCGGTCTCCGAATCATGATCATCAATCAGAATGGTCCATAAATCTCTTCTTCCACCGCTTCGGGTCTTCGGACCTGAATACAACAGTGGATCCGGGTCAGGGTCAAGGTTAGAATAGGGCTGGATATTACATTCTCCCCCCCTTAAAAGAATTTCATCCTCGAAATTGAAAGCGTACCTGTGCTTCCAAAAAGATGAGGAAACTTCTCCTTCATGTCTTCTTCTTTCTCCCATGAAGCTTCTTCAGGGGTATGGTTTTTCCATCGAATCTTCACCAGAGGGATGGTGTGATTCCGCAACTGCTTGTCCTTTCTATCTAGGATCTCGGCTGGTCCTTCATTGTAAGAAAGATCGGCACTAAGTCCTTCGGGTGCTTGCTGTAGTATGTGCTCCGGGTTTTCTAGGTATTTCCGAAGCATTGAAACATGAAACACATTGTGAACTCCAGCAAGTGACGGAGGCAAGGCCAAGCGGTATGCTACAAGTCCAACCCTTTCCAAAATCTCAAAAGGTCCAATGAAGCGGGGACTAAGCTTTCCTTTTACATTGAATCTCGTCACCCCTTTCATAGGTGATACTTTAAGGAAGACTTTCTCTCCAATTGGAAATTCTAAGTCGGTTCTTCTCTTGTCGGCATACGACTTCTGTCTAGATTGAGCAGACTTGATCCTTTCCCGAATCATGTCAACAATATCACTGGTAGCTTCAATCATCTCTGGACCTAGACTTTTCTTTCACCAGTCTCAGTCCAATACAAGGGCGTTCTACAAGTGTTACCATACAAAGCCTTAAACGGAGCCATGCCTATTGTTGCTTGATAACTGTTGTTATAGGCAAAGTCGACTAAGGCTAGGTGTTCATCCCAATTTCCACCCATGTCAACCACACAAGACCTAAGCATGTCTTCAAAAATATGAATTGTCCGTTCAGATTGTCCATCAGACTGTGGGTGATGAGCTGTACTCAGATTCAATTGGGTTCCCAAGGCTTTCTGCAGTCCATTCCAAAACCTTGAGGTGAACCTAGGATCACGGTCCGTAACAATACTCACTGGCACTCCGTGTAGACGAACTACATTGTCCACATAAAGTTTATCCAAAGAGTAGGTGATCTTCATAGGAATGAAATGGGCTGATTTAGTCAACCTATCAACAATCACCCACACAGTGTCATTTCCCTTACTCGTCCGCGGCAAGCTAGTCACAAAGTCCATTGAGATATCTTCCCACTTCCAACTAGGAATAGGAAGGGGCTGAAGTAATCCAGATGGGGGTTGGCGAACAGCTTTCACACGTTGGCAAGTTTCACACCTGGCAACAAAGTCTTCAACGTCTGCTTTCAAACCATTCCACCAAAAATGTTCCCTTAAGTCCTTGTACATTTTGGTACTTTCAGGGTGTACTGTAAAGATGGACTGGTGTGCTTCTTTCAATATTTCTTTCTTGATTTCATCAACAGCGGGCACATAGAGTCTACCTCTAAACAATAAGGTACCGTCCATAGATGTACTAAAAGCAGGGTCCATTTCTGAATTCGAGGCAATTTTATCAATCTTCTCTTTCAACTCTAGATCAGAACTTTGCAAGGCAACAATTCTATCTCTAAGGGAGGATCTTGCAGTCATGGCATAGAGAATACAATCCGAACCCTTAGGGACCACTTCCAAACCAAATCTTTCCATCGAGGACAACAAAGGCCGACTCAAAGCATTTAAATCCAACTCTTTTCTTTGACTCTTTCTACTAAGACCATCCGCCACTACATTTGCTTTACCCGGGTGGTACTGGATGTCACAGTCATAGTCAGAGACCAACTCCAACCATCTTCTCTGTCTCATATTCAGCTCCTTCTGGGTGAAGAAGTATTTCAAACTTTTATGATCCGTAAAGATGGCGATCTTCTCACCGTATAGATAGTGTCTCCAAATTTTCAAAGCAAATACAACAGCTGCAAGCTCTAAGTCATGAGTGGGGTAGTTCCGCTCATAATCCTTTAGTTGTGGAGAGGCATAAGCCACTATCTTTCCGTGTTGCATCAACACGCAGCCCAAACCGATTTCAGAAGCATTAGTGTAGACCGTCAATCCACCGGAACTATCAGGTATAGTTAGAACCGGGGCGCTTGTCAATCTAACTTTCAGCTCTTCGAAGTTCTTCTTTTCTAGTTAGCTTAGTCATAGGGGCAGCCAACCTACAAAAGTTTTCAATGAATCTCCAGTAGTATCCTGCTAATCCAAGAAAACTTCTTATCTCCGTCACGGTCTTCGGTCTTTCCCAATTAGTAACAGTTTGGACTTTCTCTGGGTCAACACGAATACCCTCGGCTGAAACAACATGGCCAAGAAATACTAAACTTGAGAGCCAGAAGTCACACTTGCTAAATTTAGCATAGAGTTTCTTTTCTCTCAACCTTTGAAACGTGCAGTTCAGGTGCTCCGCATGCTCTTCCTCATTCTTTGAGTAAATCAAGATGTCATCAGTGAAAACGATTACAAATTTATCGAGTACATCGTGAAATACTCGGTTCATGAGGTCCATGAACACGGCAGGGGCATTAGTCAAGCCGAAAGGCATCACTTTAAATTCATAATGTCCGTACCTTGTTCTGAACGCTGTCTTTAAGGATGTCACTTGACTTCACCTTCAGCTGGTGATATCCCGATCTCAAATCAATCTTTGAAAAGACAGTAGCACCCTTCAACTGATCAAAAAGGTCATCAATCCGAGGCAAAGGGTATCTGTTCTTGATTGTCAGCTTGTTCAATTCCCGGTAGTCAATGCACAGACGCATACTACCATCTTTCTTCTTTACAAACAAGACCGGAGCTCCCCAAGGCGACACACTTGGCTGCACGAAACCTCTCTCTAAGAGTTCATTTAATTGAGTTTGCAACTCTTCGAGTTCGGTAGGTGCCATTCTGTAAGGGGCCTTGGATACAGGAGCCGCTCCAGGAATTAAGTCTATAGAAAACTCAACTTCCCTATCAGGAGGCAAACCTGACAAGTCATCCGGAAAAACATCAGGGAATTCACTAACAACTCTGACTTCTTCAAGTCTCTTCTTCTCTCTGACCTTGCTTCCAGACGAAGCATCTCCCAAAAAGGCATGGACTTGCATTAGAGTGGACAAGGTCTTCTTGCTAAATCTTCCCTTCTCTCCTTGAAATTCGAAAACTGAATTCTCTTCTACACGGAACTGAATCTTCTTTGAGGAGCATAAGATCACGGCATTGTAGAAGGTCAACCAGTCGATTCCCAAGATTACATCAAAATCTTTCATGTCAAACAATACAAGGTTTGCCTTCAGATTTCTTCCACAAATCAAAATAGAACAATCTTCTAACACTTTATCTAGTTTAACAGTAGACCCAACAGGGGTACAAATAGATAAATGACTAGATAAACATCGAGGTGTCAAGTTAGTTCTCAAGGCAAAAGTAGATGATATGAATGAATGTGATGCACTTGTATCAAATAATACAAATGCGGGAAGAGAAGCTACTAATAGAGTACCTGTTACAACATCGTGGCAGGGGTCTTGCTCGGTACCAGATATGCTAAACACTCTGCCAGAGGGAGGGGCAGAAGTAGCAGCAGGAGTACTCTTCACTATAGGAACTTGAGGTTGCACAGACTTCTTGGGGCAGGAACGAGCATAATGGCTTGCTTGCTTGCAGAGGAAGCAAGTAGTATCTTTCGGTCCAATAGGAGCTACAGCAGGGGAGGTCTCTGATAAGCTGGTCTAGGATTCACCATCCCAGGCCTAGGAAGATAAGTAGCTCCCTGAGGTTTGGCTCCACTAGACTGACCATAATAGCTCACAGGAAGGGAATTAGGATTTTGACCAAAATTTCTCTGCTGAAAGGCGGTTGCAGGATAAGGAGTAGGTCTAGCAAAACGCTGATCAGTGCGGTCCACAAATCCAGAAGGTCTAGGTTGCCAGGTTTTCTGAACTCGAGCATTTTCCTTTTCATTTTCTTCAAGCTTCTTCGAGTTTTGAACCACCTGAGCATATCCTTCAAGAGGCAAGACAGTGAGGTATGCCTTAATAGAAGGTCGCAAACCCTTGAAAATCTTTTTCACCTTGGCTTCTTCAGACTTAATAGACTCGGGGGAGAAGAAGAAAAGTTCTTCAAATTTCTGCTAATACTCAAGCACAGACAAAGTACCTTGTACTAAGGCCATGAACTCGGCCTCCTTTGCATCCTTTACAGCTTCCGGAAAGTAGTTCTTGCAAAAAGCTTCCTTAAACTTCTCCCAGGTAACAACACCACCATTCAAGGTCTCAAGGATAGGCCTAGTGGAAGCCCACCATGCATTAGCTTCTTGCTGAAGCTTCTGCTCGGCAAACAACACTTTTTGAGCATCAGAACATTGCAAATGTCTGAAGGCCTTCTCCAACTCACGAAGCCACTTGTTCGGAAGGAGGGTGTCCTTGGTCACACCAGTAAAAGAAGGTACTTGTAACTTTAGGAAACTTTCCATCAAACGGGTGTGGGGTGTCCCGGTGAATCTTTCCATAAGAGGGGCTGCGGCTCCAGAAGTTCCAATTCCGGCACGGTTCTCATTGCGAAGGGTAGCATAACCAGTCATCATTTGATTAAATTGGGCAGCCTGCTGTTGCATCATGTTGGTCATGACGCTGGCGATATCTCTAAAGCTTCCGATATCGAGGGCACCAGGAATGCCATTCGTGGTGTGGCTATTGTCCGGTGTCTGCTGAGCAGAGCCCCCAGCAGGGGTTTCTTCGTTTCCGTTGCTTCCGGATCCGACGAAACGATTTCTAAGTAAGACCATTCTGCAAGGATCAAAGATAAAGATACCAAAATTTCAAATTTGACAAAGACAACTTGGCCAACGAATAGGATAACCAAATCATGGTTAGAATTACCAATATAACAGTAAAATAAATCAGCATTGATCAAAATCCAAAGGAAATGAGTCAAAGAATCAAAAATTCCCAAAATAACCCAATGCAGAAAAATGAAGAACTTTGGTCGTTGCTTCTTGGTCGATGGTATCGACCAAAAGGATCGACCAAAATAAATTCTGTGCGAAAATCAGATTTAAAGGGCCCACTTCTAATTTCATTTTCATTTTCATTTCTCACTCAAACATTTCGAGTTTAGCTCTGGAGAAAGCGATTTTCTAGGGTTTTCAAAAGTGCTAGGACTTGATTCAAGGCTTCAATCATTCTTGATAATCTCACTTGATCATCTACACAAGTAAGTTCTCTTTCTTTTTCTCTTTTCTTGTAAACTTCATTCACCATTGTTGTGTTCTTCAATAAAACTGAGTAATACTTGTAGCTAATGGTTAGAATCACACATATAAATGATTAGAAACATGTTTTCATAACTTTTCAAGTAAGATTAAGTTCCAAACACAAATTGCATCTATTTTGGTTACCAAAACACTATTCATTTCACAAAAACTCAACTTTACAAGCACTTGTCCCATTTTCAAACCAAAAGGAATTTTGACATGAAACAAATTTCTACAACACTGATCTACTAGGGGAATAGTGTTCCCACTCTCCATTCGGTCAAATTCCAATTTTTCAAAAATCACAAATGCAAGCCAAAAGAGGGATTTTTCTCTCTTACTTGCTGAATTTTCACTTTGAATATGCCAAAAAGATGGATTTTCACCAAATAAAGTATTCTAGCATGCTTGTCTATCTTATGCATATGTTAGAATGATCAAATCAAAATTTCACCAAAATCGAATTTTCTGAAAATTTACGAAAATGCCCTTCATCTAACAATCACACACTGAGACTAATCCAAATGAGTTTCTTTCCTTGTTTCAACAGATACACCATGCCTAGAGGAGGGAGACGAGTGGACAGGGGTAGAGGACTTGTTCCCCGGGCTGAGGTCATAGACGAGGAGCTTTTCACTACTCCTATGGCAGAGTTTCTATACGAGCATTATTTCCATGATATACCGATCGAGCACGGACGATTGGTGGATGTGGATGATTTAGAGGTATTTCGCATCCGAGAGAGATTAGAGGCTATGGATTGGCTTCACTTATACACTACGGCACAGCCAGTCTACCCAGATCTTATCAGATACTTCTATAGTAATCTGACTTACCGTATAGAGGATGATCCGAGGGATGGTTCTAGGATTGTCATGGATTCCATGGTCGGAGGTAGAGAGATCAGTTTCAAAACGAGGACACTGGCTCGCATCTTAGATGTACCGATCGTACGAGATTCCCGTTGGTGGATTCCCACTGGCACAGATATCACAGAGTTGCTTCTTCCCTATGAGGTATACGAGGTGTGCATGACTCTATGGGATGACATTGACTGATATATGCCCCGGTGTGGTACCGCGATGCGTCCTTCAGCTAGAGTTATCGCTCGCATCATCGGGAGAAACATCCTTCCGAAGGCATGGCATCATAGCAAAGTGTCGGCGATGGAGGCATTGGTCATTTATAGTATGTATACTGGAGTACAAATCGATTTAGCATACATCATTCAAAATGTCATGATTGATCGGATCGAGTTTCCTGGGGATAGGAACTTGGCTTTCGGTCGACTCTTGACTCGTATCTTTGAGTACTTTGGTGTGGACTTGGAGCATACACCTACGATTCAGGGTCGAGATTTAGGTGAGCCCATTTGTACATGGTTGATCAGGAAGATGGGGCTCCAGGATGCAGTCAGATCAGAGGATGAGGATGATATCGATGATGCATCAGGAGATGACGACTCAGAGGATGATAGTATTGATGATGATGATGGTGGTGACGATGATGAGCATAGTGGGGATGATGATCAGGGCCATGATGATCAGGGTCATGAGGAGGCTCCAAGGCATGAGGAGGTTCCCGCTCCACGATTTACTGAGGTCAGAGGCCCATCACGCACGACTTCTGAGGCTCCAGATGTGGCTTCTCATCAGTCATCGATTTACTCTATTCTTGAGAGGATCGAGGCTCGGCAAGAGAGGATGGAGTTACACATGTGCACCCTCAGTGAGAGGTTTGCACGACTGGAGGAGGAGTTCAGATCTAGGAGGGATCAGATAGATCGCAGGAGTTGTTCACCTACATAGACATCACTAGGAATTTTCTTTTATGTCATTATGGATGTATTTCTCTTTTTCAGACTTGTAAAAATTTCCCTATGAAATCAATGAAGTTCAGTTGTTTTGTCTATATTATTGTGTCTTATTCATGAGTCAAATTATGTTTAAATATTTTGGTTGCTAATCCAGGTTATCTATTATTCACTTCTAGGAGTACTTGAGTCACTTTCGGATCTGTGACTCAGAATGTTCCGTCACCGTTTCTGTGGTCGGGGTTCCACTTGATCTTTGGCTCTGATACCAATCTGTCACATCCACCCAGCCGGTACCCCATTTGGAATACCCGGGATGTGATCCACAGTCCAAGGATCAATGATCTGAGGTCCATGCCTCCCACATACACGGTAACACAATCATGAACAGTAATAATCAATGGTAAAAAAAAAACAGCTAATACTAAGTATCATGAATAAGATAAGATTAACTAAATCAGAGTGCAGAATATAGATAATAATAAAGTGTGATCAAAATCATAAAGGGTGAGAAGGTGTGGTAGCCACCCTCTCAGAGCAGCGGAAAAGAAGTAAATCAAGTTAGTTACATATCCAAGTGTCACTAGAATAATTCAAAGACAAGTTAATTACAAGATCCAAGGTTCCACAAATACACCAGGGGAATGGGGCACTATGCTAGGGTTTCTTCTATACTAATAGTAGTCTCCTCAACAGTACGGATGAAGTAAACCCAGCGCTGCCGCTCCCGCACAACTGTGGGGCTAACCCTAGTGCGGATAGTAATCCTCCTCGGCTCCAATATACGGATCCTCACCGACGCCACTACCCGGAGGGTAGTATGTGGAATCATAGTCCGCCTCATAGGAGGTGCCATCGTAATCTTCGGTACCTGGAATGTAATCTAAAACATTTCTACAAAAAGGAATGAGTTCGAAGAACTCAGCAAGGAAGTTATTCCATAATTAGAAATCATACACATTCAGAAAATATAATAATGCAATGTGATATGGAACATATGATGCAGATATGAGCCTAACTCTATGAATGTTGGTCTCTAGGGTAGACATGCTTTAAGTCATAGCACCGTACTTCTCTGGGTCGTCAGTCACTCTCCCATTTCCATATCTTGGGAATGCCCGGGGAAGATCGGTAAAGTCATCAAAAAGCCGTGGTAAGGGGATCGGTCACCGCTCTCTCACATCACCATTTGGTCAAGTACTAGCGCATGTCACAGTAAAGCCTAGCCCAATGCAAGTCATCTACTCAGTCGGTCAAGTCAGATTCAGATACGTCCATTCCTCGCCCCCGGCTATCCTTTCCGGTATCCTTCACACTAGAGTCAGCGAAATCCCGGATTTCGGACTCATCAACCCTATTGGTCATCCACATATAGCAAACGGGAAGCTCTCACGTCCTCTCACGGATTGGTTACCGGTCTTGAGCGCCCATCAGCCCAAGTCTATCCATATGCAACTCTACCAATAAATGGCCCCTTTCAGGTATCCGTAGCATGGTTTATGTCCCCTACCGGATTGGCTACCGGCCTAGAGCGCCCATCCAACCATACACTACCACGGGTTGTTCGGTCTCAATGCCCTTCCGATTCGGGTCTGACACGACAAGGATGAACCTAGCCACACAACTAGACAATCCTATGTATGTCATCCAATAACTAGGGAAAGTGTCGATAGGCACCATCGGAGAACATCCCATACTATTCCCTCCGATGCCCAAAGACAGAAGTGTCAATAGGACACCCCCAAATCCCAAGTCATACGTAAGCAATCACACATCCAATCTCATCATTTCTCATGCATCCAATGCATATTCATACTAGTAATCAAATCATGATATTGAAACGAATCATTATAAACATAAGCAAATCAAAATGATAAAGTAACACAACAAAAGTATAAGGATTTAAATGCTACTGTTCTAACACATATGTAACAGTCTCATAATGATTGAAAGGAAATTTAGGGATTTTATTCTTTAAATAAAGCACAGTTCAATATTTTATGACTTATATGTTTATGGATATAACCATCCTTACCTTGGATGAGTTGATGATTAATTGAGAATACCAAGAATAGTCCAATAGAATTGTTAAGGCCCTAAACAAACATCAATAATAAGTTAGAAAAGAAGTTGGGAAGATCGGACGTCATTTGGATCAAAACTGACCAAGGTTGCTGTCAGCAACAACTTTGGTCGATGGTCTTGGTCGATGGTATCGACCAAAAGGATCGACCAAAATTGTCCTCGGGGCAGAATAGTGGATTTTGGTCCGAAATGAGTCTTACGGTGTTCGGATCAATCCGAAACTTGGAGGCATACTTAACAACAGTAGTAGGACACTATAAATCAAGGAATTAACCCAATCCAATGGTCTAATTAAAAAGCCCCAATTTGAGCTATCAAGTTCAAGTGATAAACATCATGGCATGAGTTGGAATTGATTGCATTGATGAGGAATAGCATGCAATAGTTAGAGGAACTAATAGAAATTCGATTGGAATCATATGGCAATGTTAAACATGAACATAATACATTCTATAGCTCAGTTTGATATCAAATGGTATGATTTTAATAGGTAAATCATGGAATACATATGCTAGGCATGAGATATAAGCATAGCATCAATGAATGGCTAAGGGAATCATGGATTGAGCATGAGTAGGCACTTGGAGTGGTGGTTGCAAGGTTGCAACACCATTCCAAATGTCTCATCAGCAAGATGACAATAGAAAAGAGTAGAAAATGGTAGGGTAGAGAGTGGAATGAGGAGTCATACCTTAGTGTGGAAGATGAAGACAAGAATCAATGATAAACTAAGGGTCTTTGATGAGATACCCTTCACACTAACCAAGGAGCTGCTTTGGGAAACTCTCCCCACGTTCCCAGGTGAGAAAAATGATTGCAAAAGGCTCAAGGCTCGAGGTCACATTAAATAGAAAAGGAATATTCCATGGAATCATTAACTTGGCAGACTGGGATATTTTGGTCGATGGTCCTTGGTCGATGGTATCGACCAAAAGGATCGACCAAAATATTTTCAGCAGAAAACTCAAGTTTAGAACAGCAACTTCAAGTAGGGATTTGAAAGGCTATACAAGGTCAAATTGAGTGAGGTTTTCTTCCACAATTCAATCAAGAAGTCTAGTTTCGGGGAATACCTTCGGATTGTGCACAGGAGGTCATTTGGTACATCAACCATATTAATCTTCTCCGATGCGCAGACTTTCCTTAAACACTGACAATGCATTTAAGCAATGGGTATCATTGTCAATGTCCATGGGCTCGGTCTCCGAATCATGATCATCAATCAGAATGGTCTATAAATCTCTTCTTCCACCACTTCGGGTCTTCGGACCTGAATACAACGGTGGATCTGGGTCAGGGTAAAGGTTAGAATAGCGCTGGATATTACAGAATATGCCTGCAACTTATGCTGAGTTGGTACAGAGATGCCAGAAGCAGGCCGAAGTCATGGAGATCCTAGATGCGCGCCAAGGAGATAACAAAGTTTCCACTAAGGAACAGAAGGCTCTTGAGCAGAAGCAGAAGCCAAAGAAGAATGTCCACGATCGGGTTGGAAAATCTCAGGCTTGGCGCCAGAGGTCTCCCGGTAAAAGTGAGTATACTCCATTGAATGCTCCTCGGGCTGATATTTTAAATATCATCAAAAGGCGAAATATTTTGAAGTGGCCACCTAAAATTCTTTTGAAGCCTGGAGAGCAGTAGGATCGAGAAAAGTATTGCCGATTCCACAAGGACTATGTTCATTATACAAATGACTGTCGTCATCTAAAAGCAGATATTGAGAGATTAATATCTCAGGGACACTTGTCCAATTTTGTTAGCAGAAGAAGGGAGGAGCCACGTGAGCCACGCACGGCTGCCCCTAAAAGGGATCGTTCGGTTAGTTCAGAACGATCAAGGGAGGCTCCGAAGTCTAAGAAGGGCAAGGAGGTGATTGAAGCTACTCGGTCACCGATCCTTACCATTTTCGGAGGACTAGAGCCCGAATCACTCCGAAGTTTGAAGACAAAATCCAAATTTGTCTGAACAGGAGAGACGCAGAAGCGGAAGAAGCCGAATGGTGAAGATTCTATCACCTTTGGCGAGGAGGATGAAAGAGGCATTTGTTTACCCCATGATGATGCCATAGTCATCAAGGTAGAGATTGCACGCCGAGAAGTGCATAGAGTTTTGGTTGATACAGGGTCTGCAGCTGACCTAATTTCTTATGAAGTGTATCGAAAGCTGAAGGTGGATGAGGATTTGATGGAGCCTTCATCCACGCATTTATATGGTTTTGCAGGATCATCAGCAGTGGCAGAAGGATCTGTCTAGTTGGACTTATCTATTGGAAGTTTTCCGAAAGAAACAATCGTCCGAATCAATTTTTTGGTGGTTCGGGAATTGCCAGCTTATAATGTTATCCTCGGGCGACCATCTTTATCCAAAATAGGTGCTATTGTTTCTACAAAACACCTGAAGATAAAATTCCCGACTAATATGGGAATTGGTCAAGTTTCCTCTGACCGAAGGATCTCTCGGTAATGTTACGTTGCCAATTTAAAAGACAAGGAGGGCCCGAGGAAGGTGACTGCCCTACCTATAGAAGTTCGAGACGATCGGGAAGAAGCAGAGATGCAAAGGCCCGAACCAGTGGAGAAGCTGGAACAAATCCAACTGTGTACCGAGGATAAGAAAAAGATTACTTATATCGGGTCTGAACAGTTGGAGGAATTCAAAGATGAGTTGAAGTTATTTCTTCAACAGAATAATGACGTATTCGCATGGTCTACCGAGGACATGCCAGGAATCGATCGGGCTGTCGCAGAGCACAAACTCTGGATAGATCCGAAGGTGAAACTAGTGATACAGAAAAGGAGAAATTTCTCCTTTGAAAAGTATGAAGCCGTTCGGGGTGAAGTTGAAAAACTGAAGAATTCTGGTTTCATAAAACCAATTGAATGCTCAACTTGGTTAGCTAACGTGGTAATGGTAAAAAAGGCGAATGGGAAGTGGAGGATGTGTACAGACTACACAGATCTCAACAAGGCTTGCCCTAAAGATTGTTATCCATTACCTCGGATTGACCTCTTGATAGATGCGACTGCAGGATATGAAACTCTAAGTTTCATGGATGCCTACTCAGGGTATAATCAGATCCTTATGAATAAGGAAGATGAGAAGTTCACGGCTTTCATGACTGATTGTGAAAGCTACTATTACAAAGTCATGCCATATGGCCTGAAGAATGCAGGAGCTACATATCAGAGAGCCGTCAACAAGATTTTCAAAGATTTGATAGGGAAGAATGTTGAAGCTTATGTTGACGACATGCTTGTGAAGAGCTTTACAAAAGCGAATCATATTGCAGATTTGACTGAGGTATTCTCAGCACTACGATTATCAAATGAAGTTGAATCCAGAAAAGTGCGCCTTTGGAGTTTCTTCAGGCAAATTTTTGGGCTTCATGGTGTCACAGAGAGGTATTGAGGCTAATCCTGCCAAAATACAGGCTCTGGTTGACATGGAGGCTCCCAAAACTGTTCGTGATGTGCAGTGTTTAACAGGGAGAGTTGTCTCTTTGAATCGTTTCATCTCCAAGTCTGGAGAAAAGTGTTTGCCGTTCTTCAAGGCACTCAAAGATTTGAGGGGCAGCAAGGAAGCAAAATGGACCGAAGAATGCCAGAAAGCTTTCGAGGAGTTAAAAGAAGCACTGGGACAACCACCGATCTTGTCCCGACCAGAGAAGCGGGAAATATTACAGCTATATCTAGCGACGTCCCTTTCAGCGGTCAGTGCAGTACTTGTTCGTGAGAAAGACAAAAAATAGTGGCCGATTTACTATGTGAACCACGTATTGCTAGATGCGGAAACACGATATTCACAGATTGAGAAGCAGGCTCGGGCTCTCATGATGGCCGCCAGGAAGCTAAGGCCATATTTCCAGGCTCATCCAATTGAGGTATTTACAACTTTTCCTCTCAGTAAAGTTCTTAATAAACCTGATTTATCTGGAAGGATGGTGTCCTGGTCGGTTGAACTCAGCGAGTTCCAAGTGAGCTTTAAGCCCAGAACAGCAATCAAAGCTTAGGCACTAGCCGATTTTGTAGTAGAAACTACTGCACCAGTGGAGTCCACCATTGAAGATCCCATTATACCAACCAATTGGGAGGTATATGTGGATGGTTCGAGTAATAAAGATGGAGCAGGAGCTGGAATTCTGTTGAAAAGTCCAACGGGATTTATTATTCGCTATGCTTTGAGATTTGCATTCAAAGCAAGTAATAACGAAGCAGAATATGAGGCTCTAATAGCTGGACTTCGGTTGTCAAAAGCATTGTCTATTGCAGATGTTACTATTTATAGTGACTCTCAGCTTATAGTCAACCAAGTACAGGGGGAGTATGGTATTAAAGAACCACGTTTGCAGAAATATCAAGAGATAGTGCAGGCATTTCAAAAGCAATTTTGGAATTTGAAGATATCTTAGATTCCAAGGACTGAAAATACAATGGCAGATGAGCTATCCCGATTAGCCAATGCCAAAGAAAAAAATCTAGACCCTTCGGTTTACATTGAAGAGATAACATTTCCAAGTTATCATGAGAAAGAAATTTCTTATATTGAAGCAGAGCGTTGTTGGATGGATCCGATAATCGAGTATTTGAGAGATGACAAATTACTTGAGGATCCGAAAGAGGTAAGATTGATCAAAATACGATCAGCGAGATTTGTCATTCAGAATGGGAGACTATACAAAAGATCTTATTCTGGACCCCTTATGAGATGTATAGGTCCCGAAGGAGCAAAATCAGCCTTGGCTGAGGTTCATGAAGGAATTTGTGGAGTTCACATGGGTGGACGAGCCCTGGCCCACAAAATTCTAAGACTTGGGTTATATTGGCCTAAGATCCAAGAGGCTGCTGTGGAGTATGTTTGTCGATGTGGCAACTATCAAATTCATGCTACAGTATCGAAGCGCCCAGCGGAAACCATGACTTCAATTCTAGATCCCATTCCCTTTGCGATGTGGGGAATTGATATCATGGGCAAATTCACCAAGGCGTCAGGCGGACGGGAATATCTGATAGTAGCAATTGATTACTTCACGAAATGGGTTGAAGCCAGTGCACTGGCAACAATTACTGAGAAAAAAGTGGAGAAATTCGTGCTTGAGTCAATCATATATCACTTTGGGATTCCAAAGATTATCGTCACTGACCATGGTACTCAGTTCGACTATCCGCAATTTGAGCAATTTTGCGGAACATATATGATCGAGCATCGTATGTCCTCAGTGGCATACCCCCAGAGCAATGGACAAGTAGAGGTTACTAACCGAACGCTACTGGAGGGGATAATGTCACATCCCCCCAGCCGATACCCTATCTGGATTACCCGGGGAAGTGATCCACAACCCAAAAGATCAAGTTTAGGAACAATCATATCCATTTAGCACAATAACATAATCAAAAGCAAGAACAAATCATTGTATTATAATAAGTTAATAATAAAATTCAAGAAAAGATCTCAAAAGAATCACTAAGAATATCAGAGTGCGAAAACATGATACCAAATCAAAAGACAACTATAGAGTATAGCGGAAATATACTCCACAACATATGCGGAAGGTAGATCGAAATCTAAGTAAAGCTCTAAGCTAATACAAGTAAAGTAAAAGATAAGTCTAGAAGAAACAAGAGAAATCTAATCCACATCTTCAGTCTGCTCTTCTTCATCTTCAGTCTTCATCTTCTTCACCTTGCCCTTCCTTATATGGACCGTCATCATATTTCAAACCTGCAGAGAAGTCTAACAAAAGATATGGTACAAAAGGAGTGAGTTTCGAAAGAAACCTAGTAAGGCAGTTAAATCCATAATAACATAAATGGCAGGATTTCAGAACAAACATAAATGCAATATGGTATGAGACAAACAATGAATGTATGAATCTAACTCTATGTATGCTGGTCTCTATTGGCAGACATGCTTTAAGTCATAGCACCATACTTCTTTGGGTAGGTCAATCACACAACGCCTTTTGGTAGTGGGTCCGGCATCCCTCGGGACATTCCATGGTTGGGTTTAAGTCACCGCTCTCTCACATCACCATTGGTCTAAGTATTGGCGCATGTCAGGGTTAAGCCTAGCCAAATGCAAGTCTTCTACTTAGTTATATCAAGTCAGATCCAGATACGTCCATTCCTCGCCCCTGGCGATCCTTTCCGGTATCCATCACACTAGAGTCCTCATAGTCCCTGACTACGGACTCATCAACCCTATTGGTTATCCACATATGGTAAACGGGAAGCTCTCACGTCCCCTCACGGGTTGGTTACCGGTCTTGAGCGCCCGTGAGCCCAAGTCTATCCATATGCAACCCTACCAATAAATGGCCCCCACAATGTGATTCCTGTCCTCTCACGGGTTGGTTACCGGTCTTGAGCGCCCACAAATCCCCATTGCTACCACGGGTCGTTCGGTCTCAATACCCCTCCGATTAGGGTCTGACATAATGGGACATCCTAGCCAAACACTACTAGACAGTCCTAAATATGTCATCCAACAGTTTAGGAAGGTGTCCAGAGGGCATCTCCGGAAACATCCCATAATATTCCCGTAGTTGTCCAAGGACAGAAGTGTCAAAAGGACACCTCTCCTTCCCGAACCATACTTAATCAATCACAATAACAAATCAATCATATCATACACATTTACAGTCTATAGAAAATATACCATAATAAGATTCATCTCATATACAGTTGACAAATAAAGACTTTCATAAACTAAAGAAAGCAAGTAAATAATGCTACTGTAATTGAAGTAAATACAACAGTAATATATTCATAAAAGAATCTAATTATGGTAACAAATCCGAAAGATTCTAATATAGAAACTAAAATCACACAATCTATGCTATTATAGAAGTAACCATCCTTACCTTATATAACTTGAAGAGAATCTCCAAGGATCAAGGAGAATCTTCCCAAACTTGGCAAGAAGGTCCTAAACAAGTATATATATCATATTAGGAAAGAAACCTAGAAGGAAAGATATCAAAACATCCAAAACAGACCAAATCTGGAGTTGCTGTACTCATTGGTCGATTGGATTGGTCTACTGTCTCAGTCGACCAATCAGTCGACCAACAGAGACAGTGGCCTACAAAATCAGAGTTTTAAGAATAAAGAACCGAATTTGGTGGTTCAAAAGGGTACCAAACAAGGGGGAAACTACTATGAAAGTATCCTAGTATATAGAGGACTTCAAAACACTAATCAAATCAAGTCTTCAAGTTACAAATTAGGAAACAAAAGTTACCATAATTAGATCAATCATGGTTCTTGAAGAATTCATAGTAACAATCATGGACAAGAACGATAGGATGATGGATCATTGATTGTGATAAAGAAATCATGAAAAGCATGCATAGATCTTCAAGAAAAATAGATCTAAGACTGAAGAACATGAATCTAAATAAGGAAACAAAACTTACCATAAATGTATCAGTTATGGTTTTCGAAGAAAGCATGGTATGATCAAGAAGAAAGAACTAGAGATTGATAGGTTACAACTCTTGTAAAGAAAACACAGCGATTGACTACTAATATGATCAATAAAACAGATCTAAGAAGATCAGAATTTGAATCAAAAGATGAACAAAGACAAGATCATGATTTAGATCATGATTCCTTCAAAAGCTTGCAATGATCATGGTTAAGATCATCGCATTAGCCATTAATCCTTAGGAAGATCATGAGGGATGAGTAGAGAGATGTTTGCAACAGAGAATGCAACATCTTCTCTACTATGTCAGCCCAAAAAGGAAAGAAAAACAGAGATGGAGAAGAAGAAGAGAGTGTAGACATACCTTTGATGCAAGAGGAAGAAGATTACTTGAGTTCTTGCGAGGGATCAACCAAGGATGCAAGGAAATTGATTAGAATGGAGTTCTAACTCGTTCCAGAGGCTTAGGAGGCAGAGGAGACGAACTAATCCCGAGATTGGACTTAAATAGAGCAACAAAGACCTAAATCTGGAAAACAGATCTCATTGGTCGATTGGATTGGTCTACTGGCCCAGTCGACCAATCAGTCGACCAATGGAGACAACAAGGTACAGATTGCACTGTTTTGGTCATAACTTCTTCGTTTGAAGTCCGATTGATCCGAAATTCGAAAGGGAACTTCACACAAACATACTAAGACTATCTAGCATGAATTTGACATCATCCATGGTCCAAAAATCAGTACTTTATAAATTGGGAACATGAGTTTCTAAATTGGAAACAACATGGTTCTCATAGCAAACTCACCATGGATTCAAGGGAAGAATTAGAGAGAACAAGGCTTCTCTCTAATGGAATATCAAGAACATATCAGAGGCAAGAATAACTAAATAGAAAATCAAAAGAATACTAATCCTAGAATGAGAGGAATCAAAAATAGAAACTTACTAGAATGCTTATATCAATGGTCAACATAGAAGGCTAAAATGGCTAGAAAGAAAGGGGAATTGATTCAAAGAGATGAAATACATTAGAACAACAGTAAGGCTAAGATCAAACATGTTAAACATTAATTAGAAAAGAAGCTACAGTAGAATGATCATGCTGTCCAAAACTCAACCAAAATCAGTGAAGAATTGAGGAGATTCACCATGTGGTTTCAAGGAATGCATAGAGTGATTGGGAGTTCACTCTAAGACATAAGGATATTAGAGAATAGGTAGTTATAGTAGTGTAACACCTTCTCCACAATCAAAACATCAAGATAGAACAGTAAGAAGAAGAAAAGAGAGAAGAAGGAGACAGAACACTGAAATCAAGGTCCAACTTCAAGATGTAACATTAAAATAACCTTTCTTCACCCAAAATAGATAGGGTGTCCTGGCTAGGTTTGGGCTGGATTTCACAGATAAAGAGAAGACTCGAAGCTGACAAGGCTTTATGGGTCGAAGAACTTCATAATGTACTGTGGGCCTATAGAACTACGGTTCGAACACCCACAGGAGAAACTCCATTCAGGTTAGCATATGGGTCTGAAGCATTGGCACCTGTAAAGATAATGGCAAGGACAATACGGGATCGAGAGTTCGAGGAAAAAGCGAACGAGCAAGGACTGCTTGATAGTCTTGATCTGTTGGATGAAGTTCGGGCAAAGGCAATAGCACGAACTCAACATTATCAAAGAAGGATAGTGTCTCATTATAATACCCGAGTGAAGAATCGTCAGTATTTAGCCGGAGATTTGGTGTTGAGAAACACCTTAGCTTCAGACCCACGCCTCAAAGAAAATTGGACCCTTCCTGGAAAGGACCTTATATGGTTGTAAAACCAGTCGGTTCAGGAGCTTATAGGCTGAACAACATCAACACCCAGAAAGAGTTGGATCGTTCGTGGAATGCCAGGCATCTAAAAAATTTTTATCCTTGAAGATGATTTCATTTTTGTTCGTGATGTAAACATTTTCAACTCAATCAATGCAATTATTGGCTTTCAACAAATTATCTTTTGATTGGGGGGCATCATACACCACATTCAAGAACAAGATCCAACTATAAGGCATCGGATGAAAATCCGTGTGGGTCCTTCAACACTTATGGAACTTTTTCGGAATTTCTTAAGTCAAGGCATCGGATGAAAATCCGAGTGAGTTCCTTCTGCAAGGCGTCGGTTTGAAACCCGAGTAAGTTCCTTCAAGACTTATTGAATTTTTGAATTATCCTTAAGTTAAGGCATCGGATGAAAATCCGAGTGAGTTCCTTCTACAAGGCATCGGTTTAAAACCCGAGTGAGTTCCTTCTCGGACTAGGCATCGGATTTCTCCCGAGTGAGTTCCTTCGTCAAGGCTTAGGTTGTAAAACTCCGAGTGAGTTCCTTCGTAAAGGGCATCGGTTTAAAACCCGAGTGAGTTCCTTCTAAAAGGCATTGGTTTAAAACCCGAGTGAGTTCCTTCTCAGACTTATTGTATTTCTCCGGAAATCTTTAAGCAAAGGCATTGTTCTAAACAACTAAGACCTAGTGCAACAGCGATTCAAATGACTAGCAAAGTTCAAGATGAAGTTAACTTCTTATTTCTTCAAAAGACTAAAAGAGGCCAGTCTCAATATACATAAGATTACAAGAGCTGGATACAATCTTTGGTCAAAAAAGAAAGGCATCATTGATCATTAAGAAGTCATACAAGATCGGCACAACTTTGCAAGAACAAACACATGAGTCAATCATTGGTATGGAGTCAAGGGAAAGAAGAGGAGAAATGAGGATTACAAAAAACATTTCAGTATGTATAAAATCCTCCGCAATTTCATACTCTTTGTCTAGCTTGTCCAGGAGAAGTAGGGTCCTCAACCAAACTTGCATTGAAGGCGAGATCGTCATAATTGAATCCTTCGAAGGGAAAATAAACAAGAGAATCTTCCAGATAATGCATAATATCTGGATCGGAAGGCGGATGATCAATCTTATTTTTGGTCCAGTCAGGAGGAGGAAGGCCTAGGTTGGTTAATACTTCAGGATGGAAAACAACATTGTAGGGAGTCATATCAAAATGAGGATCCTTCCTTAATATTGATTCCCATACTTCGTTCTCACCATCCCGATACGCCTGCAAGTTATAAGCATTCAGCATATCAACAAAGGGCTTACTGTGTAAATACTTGAAGAGGCAGGCTCTGCGAACATCAGTTGGAAGGGATTTGGGCAAAGGAACGACAGCTTGCCTTTGAGGTAACGCTTCAGATCCTTTGGCTCTTGACTTTCCAACTCCTCACTCCAGTTGTCGGATCTTCTCCCTAGCATCATCCAAGTTTGACCGGAGATGATCGATCACCGAATTCTTCTCTACTGCAAAGTCCCAAGCTAATTTCCTAAGGCGAGCAATCTCAGCATCTTTAGCTTCAAAGATTTCCCGAAGCCTGGAAACTTCATTGCTCAACCTATTGAGCCTAGAGGCTGCTTCCACTTGGTTGTGGAAGTTACCAGTAAGACTCCTGCAAACAACTTCCGAGTTAAAAGGGAGCAGAAGAGTAATATTCAGAATCAAAAGATAATGAAGAAAGACTTACATCACCATTGACTTCATAAAGACCTCATCTGGAAGTTTGGAAAGAACTGCGCTCTCAGAAGTCATTCGAGCAGCAGTGCACCATTCCAACGCTCTGTCAAACTCGTTTGACACTAATTCGAGTGAAGGATGAGAAGGATGAGCTACATCAAGAGAAGGATGAGCTGCATCACTTGTCACCCGACGACGCTTTCTGGTGGCAAAATCCTCCAACTCCAAAGGAGAGAAGGAGGATGCCAAACAAGCACTAGAATTGGAAATAGGAGCAGCACTTGCTGGGACCGCACCTTCATCAGATGCCAACATAGTTGCCTCAGATGCCCAAAGATTCTCCTTCGGGGGTGCACGAACGGTCTCTGCAGCAGGGGTGTCAGCAGCGCCATCAACAACGGAGTGATCAAGATCTTCTTGGGAAGAACGAGCGATCACTTCAAGCAAAAGAGGCATAGGGGTGGCATCAATAGAAACTGTGGGAATCTGACTTGAAGATTCACCAACAACAGTCGCCTTACGCTTGGAGGTTTCACTAGCTGAAACCACCTCACTTGCCCCAACCACCGCCGACGGAACGATTTTCTTACAAGATTTCGCTCTGATAAAGTTCGGATTGATTCTGGGAGCCACTGTATACACAGAAAAAACCATATCAGTACAGAAATCCAACAACAAAAGCATCGAGGGAAAACCCTAGTTCTCTATCAAATATGAAAAACCGATTAACTAAACCCCAAGTAATACTACTGTGCAGTTTACTCAGGGGGAAAGGGAAAGAGATGAGTAATCAAAAAGCTCACTTGTTCAGAAGCTGATAGAGTTATTGTTGGAGTACGAGGAATACGGAAGCAAGCATGAGGACGGAATGTTGCTTTTGCAAATCTAACTTGCAGATAGCAGGATAGATGGAGAGTACCCATGAAGGCTTTAAATAGCCTCAGGTATTGAGACGACGGTTGAGAGCTAAAGACAACCAATGGCCCAGATCGAAAAGACGCTTCGAAATCTACAACAAGCAAGATCAATGGTTAGAGGGAGGCCACATGGAAACATGTGGAGGCGAGCACCCGGTGCAAGAATACCTCCAATCCTCGCACCGCCATTGTGATAATGGATGTATTACCGATTTATTGGAAACAGTGAATGATATACCAAACCAAGGAAATGTTTGGACTTCGCAGATACTAGAAGGGAAACGTGGGGAAGATTAATGCATCTTTCCAAAACGTATCTTCATAATATCTTTACAAGATTATTATTCGTCGAAGAATGTGAAGTTAAGTGATAAGTTTTATCATTTATATTTTGATATTCAAGACAAGATTTTGATAGGAGACGAGGAAGTAGTAAGGCAAACATGAAAGAAGTGTCTATTCATTACCAAGGAGGTCAATCTTTACAAAAAAAAAAAAGGAAAAAAAGAAAAGAAAGATAACTCCTTAAGCCCCTTCTTCATTGTTGCCCGAGGAGCCCTGGGCAGGGGGACTTTTCTCAGGATCCTGAGAGGAGCGTTCCTCAAGATTGACGTTGTCAGAGCCCTCTTCAGCAGCAGCTTGTGACTCGGCTTGTGACTTTTCCTCTGGAAGTGCTGGCTCGTCAGCAAGATATGCCTCATATTGTGGGTCAGCTGAAAAAGGATCATCTTCTTCCTGAGCCCAGTCTGGGAGATCCATGCCTAATTTCCCGAAGACCTCTTTGTGGCACACCTCACGAAAGGGAGCAGTATCGAAGGAAGGGATTGATGCGATAATTCTTTCCCAAACGTCATTTTGCCCCAAACGATAAGCTTGGATGTTGTAGGCACCCAGCAGTTGGGAGAAAGGTAAGCTGTTCAGGTACTTCCGAACACAATCCTTCTGAAGCTCTGGCTTGATGTGCTCGGGCTTGCTAGGGATCGCCCACTTCAAATATCTTTCGTTCTCCGCACACTGAAATTCCAGTCTGTCACCGAACAACGTGGCAGCTTCTTTCTGCTTCTTGGCCTCGCGCTCGGTAGCAACAGCACAAGCCTTTGAAGAATTAAGGGCCTCCTTGAGGGAGTTCACCTCTTCTTCGTGCTTTCTTTACAGCTCCTCGGCAGCTGCCGTAAGCCAGTCTATCTTAGAATTGGCTTTGGCCAAATTCTCTTCACAGGTTTGCAGCAAGGAGCCGTTGCGACCAACCCGGCTCAATGCTTCCATGTGCTAATAGAAGCTCAAGCTCAACACAACATTCCTGGGAAGGTAGAAATTATCAGAAGAAGTCATAAGAAATTATGAAAAAATAAGTAAGCAAGAAGACCGAGGGAGCTCCACTCTGCCGCTTTCTCAGGATCTTGTGTCACCCTATCGGTCAACTTCAGGGTCCACTAGGGGGTGAAGACCTCCTCACAATCCGCTGAATTTTTGGATTTTTTATGGGAGGAAGCATCAACTGTGTCATGCCTCCTTTTGGTTCTGGCAGAGGAGGAGACATTAGACCTCTCCACCATCGGCTTCTTCCCTTTACCTGAAGCATCAGCCACGGGCCTGATATTCCTGATACCCCTGTAAGAGGGGTTGGGAGAGGGTACAAAAGCCTCTTGATCAACGGTCAAGGCTCTAGGAGATCGTTGCTCGACTGTCACAACGGCCCTAGCGGCCTTCACTCGTAGGCTCTCGGGGTTCATTCTTGGAGGCACTGCAAAGAAGAGCAAGAGTCAAAATTAAAGACGTATCACTTCATTAAAATTAAAGGATGATGGTTAGAAGCTCACAATGAGCCAAGCCCCAGTACTGAAGGATGGAGTTATACTCCACCTCAAGTCCATGTATCTTTTGATACCATGGAATGGATTTGATCTTCCTGATGGCCGCCTCGTCTTCTTCGGATAAGGGAAGGCCCCGGTTATTCTCAGAAGAAGAAGTACACCGCCTCCAGACGGTCGGGAAGTTAAGATCCGATGGAGGCGCTCGACAGAAAAAGTATCGTTCGCGCCATCTTTTGTGGTTAGAAGGGCAGGTTCCTTTGGCAAGGATGCTGCCCCTCCAATCAAGTTCATCCTTATTGCATTTGGAAAGAAAAACCCAGCCGGGAGGATGGGAGATAGAAAAAACATGAAAATGCACAAAGAGAGAAAGAGATGGCGTAATGCCAAGTTCAAAACACAAACCCAAGAAGCCGACGATGAGATGCCAGCTATTGGGAAGGAGCATTTCAAGGCAAATGTCCCAGTGATTCAGAACGGCTGAGAACAAAGGATTAAAAAAGGGAAAGCGAACCCCGATTTCCAGTGCATTTATGTACAGGGAAAACTCACCCGAAAGGGTTGAGTCAACCCTCTCATCAGGATGGGGAGCCCTAACCTGATAAGAGGAAGGAAAATCAAAATCTTGGATTGCTGAAAGAAGGGTTTCCTCCTTGAAAACGGAGGGGACAGAGCCAGGTCCGCCATCAGACCTGGAAGTTTGAGGCTGCCTAGAAGACTCGGTAGTTACCCTAGGAGTCTTGGAAGATCCAAACTCAGGAAGGACAGAAGGAGTTTTGGTTTTTCTCTCCAAACTTTTTTGAGAAACTTCAGCAAATTCATGCTAGAGGACAGTTAGGGTTTTATTATCACTATCCGACTGTTCGGAAGGAGGGGATGCAAAAGCTTCTTTACCACTACTATTACTAACACTGGGTACCAGAGAAACCCTATTATCCACCATTACTTGTTTCGGTAATGTACAAAAAGAAAAAGACCAATAAACTTACTGATTCAGTGAGGCAAAAGCTCGAGAGCAAGAAGGCGCGAAGCAGACGACGAAGGTTCAAATTCCAGACAAGAAGAATGAAACCTACGAAGACAACGAACCGCTTTTAAAACACCTGCACGAGTGTTCGGGAATCTGAATGATCAAGATTGATTCAAAATCGACGATCGAGATTAGAAGACGTTTTAAAAGTTTGAACTCACGAATCCAAAATAGGCGTTCGGAAACCGTCGCTTGGATTACGTGAGCCACGACAGATCGACTGCAAAGAGACACATGGCATTACCCTCACAACACTCGAGGAAAAGTGACCACCGCATTAAATGTGATATGACATTTAATGAAACACGCAGAGACTATTGCCTGATGAAGAACCCAGTTAAAAACCAAGCCCTCGGGATAGACCGAATGCTTGGTCTGGGTGCTCATGATATGGAGAAAATATGATCAAACCGGGTTCATACTTGGTTTGATCCTCGACCCCGGTCGAGACAGAAGGAATCGACTCGCTCCCGAGCGAACCGGATCCGTAAGATGGCTTGCTGAGGAAGAAAACTTATTCAGCTACAAGCACGCCCTAATCCAACTTATGGATTAGGTTAATTACCCTAATGAAGGCAGACTCAAATTGACGGCTGCTGCTAATCATTATCGAAAGGGATAATCATCGCATAACCTGGAGGTTATCTCAGGAGTCCTCTACTAGTCCAAACTAGTAGAAGTCTATCGCTCAACGGATCTAACTGTTAAGATCCAACGACTACCCGAAGAAGGCTCAAGTGCATCCAATGAAGGAGATTCGAAGGTACACTCTATATAAAGAGGAGATTCATATACAGACTTGTAGACGTAAACTATCAGGAGCTGACGATCTAGATCACCTTTCCCAGTTCATCATTCCTTAGCTCTATGCTTCTAGCAGAGCCATTTGTGATTAAGTTCATCAACTGACTTAGCCTTCGGAGGTGGACTCCCGACCCCCGCGGTCGAGCCACATCTGACGCTTTCGTTTTGCAGGTCATCACGAGGAGATCTAAGGGCTGAGCAGATTTTGGATGCATCAACGCCATTAGATTAGTTCAGAAGCTCTGACAAGCTCGAAGGAACTATCTTCAGATATCTAACTAGATCGTCGGAGATGCAACGCCGATCAAGACGATCGGCTCTGTTTTTAATTGGTGTTTCATTTTCATAGTGAACGAGAGACTGATCGAGGAATCGATTCAACCAGGTCAATCTAGATCTGAGGAGTTTGGTGCGAAGGTGGCGGTTCGAGGATATCGGCAATTTAGTACCAACATTTTGGCGCCAATAGTAACTTGAACAAGTTCAAAGCGGAGGTTATGGCTCAATCACCTGAACGGGAGGAGGTATTACCGACTGAAATGGCGGAGACAAGCCAGAGGGAACCAAGGAGAGTAAATCCAGAAAGGAGAACAAGAGAAACGGTTCCAGCACTACAAATTCCGACGATGCAGACTCGGCAGAGACAGAGAATGACTGAAGATCGCTCACCTCATCCTACTGAGATGTTCGAAAGACAGGAGAAGCAACTCGCAGATACGTTGACGGCATCTCATTTGGAGTTGGATCAAAATCAAATTACTGAACGATTCGAAAGTATGCAGCATCAAATACTGGAAACCCAAAATCTGATGAGGACGTTCATCAAGAAAATTGGAATTCATCCTGAAGGAAGAGTTTCGATCTCACCAGCTAGAAGATCTTGAACTCTTTCTTGAGCTGAGGCGATCTCTATTCCGGATCCTCAGATTAAAAGGTCAAGAGAAGGCCAAAGAAGATCAATTCTCAAGAGATGGATCGGAGAAAGTGCAGATCCAAATTATATTCCTCTAGAATCTGAAGATCAAGGATCATCCAATGACGATCGATTAAGCCACATTCAAAGTAAAAAGAGTACAAGTCTTGGAGATCGGGGAGATAAAAGAGAAACAAGGAGGTCAGAAGATAGCAGATCTGAAGTTCACGGATCAGAAATCAGTAAAATATTTTGTATCCTGGACGATCAAATTCAACGATTGACGAACAAGGATAATGGAGAAAAAGTGGAAGAAGCGATGAATCAAAATCCATTTTCTAAAGATATCATGTCAGCTATGAAACCCAGCCGTAACCTTGACCCAGAAACCCTGTTGTTTGTAGGTCCGACAAGCCCAAGTAAGACAAGAAGTCAGCTTTGGGCCATTTGAGTAGAAGACTTGGTGGCTGGATTGAAATCCATGAATGTTGATGTCAGTGTTCCATTTATGGAAACTGCACCCTGATGAAGATCGGATTAGTTGATGGACTTGGAGTGCTCTCTGTGTTGGTTCGAAGGCATTTCTACCTACTAGGTAAGTCACTTTAGGTGTGTGCAAAACCCCGTTATGTTTGGACTTGATCTGAGCCTTCGATTCCCTGTTTTGATCTTGCTGTCCTGATTGGTCGACTCATTAATCGACTGAACCAATCGACCAATCAATCGACCAATTGGTTTTGTTTTTACTAATTAGGTCATGGCTACTCTATTTAAATCTAATCTCGGGATTACTCCGCCTCATCTGCCTCCTAAGCCTCTGGAACGAGTTAAAACTCCATTCTAATCAATTCCCTTGCATCCTTGGTTGATATCTCACAATAACTGAAGTAATCTTCATCCTCCTGCATCAAAGGTATGTCTATGCTCTCTTTCTCTTCTCTATCTCTGAATTTCTTTTCTTTAATATTGTTCTTGAGTGAGATCAAGAAGAAGATGCTACATTCTTGCAACCATCTATTCCATGATCTCGTTCTATTCTTTGAGATCGATGATCATCATCATGATCTCAACCCTAGCCGAATTAACCCTTGAAACCCTAACCCTTGTATGATCTTTCTGGAAACCTTTTGTAACCTCCCATGCGAGGAAAACCTCATGGGTAATATTTATGTTAATCTAAATTTGATCTTTCTATGGTCTTTTTGTTGTTATTGGCCAATCATTAATTCCCTTTCATCCTATGATCACAACCTTTTCATGGGAGCCATAAAGGTTGAAACCCTAGTTTCTTGAGTTAAATCAAGAACCCATATTTTGATCATGTTAATATCCAATCAATGTGTTTTCTTTACAAGATTTGTAACCTATCATCCAATAGTTCTTTATCCTTGATCATACCATGCTTTCTTCATGATCCATGATTAACCTAATTAGGGTAAACTTTTGGTTCCTAATTTGTAACCTGGAAACTTGATTCAATTAGTGGTTTGATGCCCTCTATATACTAGTATGCTGCCATTGTAGTTTCCCCCTGATTTTGTACCCTTTTGAACCACCAAAATCGGTTCTATTTTCCCAAAATTCAGATTCTTGAAGGCCACTGTCTCGGTTGGTCGACTCATTGGTCTACTGCCATTGGTCGACTGGGGCAGTAGACCAATCCAATCAACCAATGAGTACAGCAACCTCATTCTTGGTCTGTTTTGATTGTTTTGATATCTTTCCTTCTAGGTATCTTTCCTAACATGTTGTATAAACTTGTTTAAGACTTTCTTCTCAAGTTTATTCAAGGTCTTACTTGATTCCCTAAGATTCCTTTGCGAGTTATAAGGTAAGGACAGTTATATCCTTAATTACATAGATCGCATACTCTCTGGTTTCTACCTTATAAAACTATGAGTTTGTTTACTGTTCTTATATTTTATACTTCTGATGTACTATTGTAACTACAGTAGCACTTCACTTATGTTTTCATTTTATTATTTAAGCTTATATGAATTGCTTATTACTATATTGTTTAACGATTAGCTTATGCTTTTACATTCTCTTTTATATGATGAATTGTTGGTTGTGTATGACATGCCTAATATGAGAATGTGTTTGACTAGGTATGGTTTGGGATTGGAAAGTGTCCTTTTGACACTTCTGTCCTTGGACATCGGAGGGAATAGTATGGGATGTTCTCCGAAGATGCCCATCGACACTTTCCTGAATCATTTGTTGTCATACCTAGGGTTGTCTAGTAGTGTTTGGCTAGGATGTCCCTGTTATATCAGACCCAAATCGGAAGGGTATTGAGACCAAATGACCTGTGGTAGCAATGTGATTCACGGGCGCTCAAGACCGGTAACCAACCCGTGAGAGGACAGGAATCATATTGTGGGGGCCATTTATTGGAGGGTTGCATATGGCTAGACTCGGGCTCATGGGCACTCAAGACCGGTGAAATGATCCGTGAGGGGACATGAGAGCTTCCCGTTTACCATATGTGGATAACGAATAGGGTTGATGAGTCCGTAGTCCGGGACTATTAGGACTCTAATGGAAAGGATAACAGAAAGGATCGCCCGGGGCGAGGAATGGAAGTATTTGGACCTGAGTTGATGTAACTGAGTAGATGACTTGCATTGGGCTAGGCTTTACCTTGACATGCGCCAGTACTTAGACCAAATGGGGATGTGAGAGAGAGGTGACTTAACCCCCAGCCATGGATTGTCCCGAGGGATGCTGGACCCACTACCAACAGGAGCCGTACGCGTGACCTACCCAAAGAAGTATGGTGCTATGACTTAAAGCTTGTCTGCCAATAGAGACCCGCATACATAGAGTTTAGATGCATACATACATTATCTGTTTCATATTGTATTGCATCTTGTTATGTTCTGCGACATGTTATTTATGTTATTATGGATTAACTACCTTACTGAGTTTCTTCGAAACTCATTCCTTTTTGTACAATCTCTTGTTAGACTATTCTACAGGTACTGACTACTATGAATAACAGTACAATGAAGCGCAAGCTAATGAAGCATACTACACGCAAGGTGTTGGCGACAATCAAGATTACTCTGATGATCCCTCAAGCGATCACTTTTCATACTACGATTAGAGGCAACGTGGAATTGGAACATGTCAGTTGGATTGATGAAGTCCACTATTTTGAAGATGTCATCTATAGGATAAAAGACTCTTAGTTTAGTTGTCTTTCTTATTTTCTTTTGTTTTAGTTGTAATTCCTTTTAGACTTACATACTACATTCCGCTGTATTTGTGGAGTGAATTTCCGCCTCACTCTACTTCTTTTGATGTGATTACATCTGGTATCATTTTTCCCGCACTCTGATTATATTGATTATTCATTTATTGACTTTAAATCTTTTGTTTATAATATTTAAACCTTGATTATTTCCTGTTTATGATTATGTTATTGTATATGTGGGAGGATGATTTCCTCGATACTTGATATTCGGGGCTGTGGATCACACTCCCGAGTATGCCAGTTAGGGTACCGGCTGGGGGGGGATGTGACATCAGCGCCATTGCCACACAATTTTAAGCTTCTGGTATTCACGATGTATGATGGAAGCACAGAGCCGATGGAGCATCTGGCTCAGTTCAATTCCATTATGATGCTGGCAAGTAATTCTGATGTTTTAAAGTGTCGATCCTTTCCATCTTCATTGAATGGTCCTACAACAACCTGGTTCTTCAGTTTATTACCATATTCTATTAAAGATTTCAGAGATCTAACAAAAATATTCTTGTCGAGATTCCAAAGTAGTAAGAAGAGTAGTAAAACTGTGGATAATTTGGCTGCAATTCGCCAAAAATCAGGAGAATCAGTTCGAAGTTATATGAAAAGATTCAATCAAGAATCAATTCAGATAAAGAATTTAAATGAAGCAGTAGCATACGATGCTATGTTCAAAGGTCTGACGGATGATCATTTGTTGGAATTCCTGATCATGAACAAGCCGGCAAACATTGCAGAGTTGACAACTCGCTGTAATCAGTATGCTAATATGAAAGACATCCTTCAGGCGAGGAAGGAGACTGATGGCGATGGAGGCAAAAGGAAAGAAGATGGAGTCGTGAGATCTGATCAGAGGGATCGAAGGAATAACAGAAATTTCTTAGGAAATGGCCCTGATCATCAATTCAAAAGGGATATTCTGAGGCCGTTTCAAGAGAATTACACTCCTCTTAATACTATAAGGTCGGAGATTCTGATGCGAATTCAACATCAAGGAATCGTAAAATGGCCATTACCAATGATAGCAAGGGCAGATGAGAGGAATCCAAACAGATTTTGCAGATATCACAGGGATCAGGGTGATGATACTGATTAATGTAGAATTTTGAAAAATGAGATTGAATGATTAATCAGTCAGGGGAGACTGGATCACTATGTTCAAAGGAGAAATGGAGGTAACCGGAGAAATGTTGCTGATCAGCCGAGAAGATGGAATAACCATCTACCAGCAAGGGAGGATTAGGCGAAAGGAGATTTTCAAGAAAACCAGCGAGTTCAACAGAAGCAGTCTCCTATCATGACCATCCTGGGAAGTTCAGATTTGAATTCAATTTCAAAGTCTAAGGCACATGCTAGGTATGTTAGTGCTATCGAATCTCATGTTATTCCTAAAAGAATCAAAAAGATGCAAGAGATAGTATTCACAGAGGAGGAGATGGATGGAATTCAAGAGCCACATGATGATGCCATTGTGATAGTCATTGAGGTGGCAAACAGGGATATTCACAGGGTTCTAGTCGATACGGGGTCTTCTATAGACATTATGTCTTATGAAGCCTTTTAACGGTTGAAGATGGATACGGTCAAGATAAAGCCTTGCGGGACAAGATTAGTTGGATTTTCTGGAGAATCTACTTCGGTAGAGGGAACTATGGAGTTAACAATCACATTGGGGACACATCCACAAACAATAACTACGGTTACTAAATTCTTGTTGATAAAGAATCTTTCGGCCTACAATATAATTTTGGGAAGACCAACATTGAATGCTGTTGGAGCTGTAGTTTCGACGAGGCATTTAAAAGTGAAATTCCCAACTGAAGGAGGTATTGGAGAATGCAAGTCTGATCAGAGAACTTCGAGGCAAAGCTATAAAACTTTTTTGAAAGATTCAAAGGCACAAGGTAAAGCTCTTGCTCTTACTGTGGAGGTCATGGATAATAGGGATGAAGAAAAAATTCAAAGAGGTGAACCAGTGAGAAAGGTGGAAAAAATTTGTTTTGGCCTTGAAAATCCAAACAAAGGAACCATGATTGGGGCTGATCAGAGCAATCAGGACAAGGACTAGTTAAAAGAATTTCTTCAGCAAAATGCAGATGTCTTTGCTTGGTCAGCACAAGATATGCTAGGTTTAAGCAGAGAAGTGGCAGAACATTGTCTTTGGATAGATAAAGCTATCAAACCGGTGAAACAAAGGCGGATAAATTTTTCATCAGAAAAGCATGATGCGATCAAGATTGAAGTGGAAAAGCTCAGAGAATCTAAGTTTATTGAGCAAATTGAATGTCCCCAATGGCTGGCGAATGTTGTAATGGTGAAGAAGCATAATGGCAAATGGCGAATGTGCATAGATTATACTGATTTGAAGAAGGCATGTCCTAAGGATTGTTATCCTTTGCCACGAATTGATCAGTTGATCGATGCCACATCAGGTCAACAAATGTGAAGCTTTATGGATGCTTATTCTGGTTATAATCAAATTCTTATGAAAAAGGAGGACAACCCCATACAGCATTCATGACTAACCGAGAAAGCTATTGTTATAAGGTTATGCCTTTCGGATTAGAAAATGCTGGTGCAACATATCAAAGGGCAATGAATAAATTGTTTGCTGACCAAATTGGAAGAAATATGGAGGTTTATGTAGATGATCTTCTAGTAAAAAGTCAATTCAGATCTAATCATCTCACTGATCTAAGGGAGTGCTTTGATGTACTCAGAAGGAACGGAATGAGACTCAATCCTGAAAAGTGTGCATTTGGAGTTTCATCTGGTAAATTCCTTGGTTATATGGTTACACAGAGGGGTATTGAGACGAATCCAGAAAAAAAATCAGGGCCATCTTGAATATGACAGCACCCAGCAGTGTAAAGGAAATCCAAAGTTTAATAGGACGAGTGGCGGCATTGAGCAGATTTATATCAAAATCAGGAGATAAATGCGCACCATTCTTCAAGGCGTTAAAAAATCTAAATGCACCTAACGAATTCAAATGGTCAGAGAACTGTCAAAGTTGTGAAACCTAGCCCTAACCCTGACCTGAAACCCCGTTGTTTGTAGGTCCAGCAACCCGAAGTAAGGTAAGAAGTCAGCTTTGGGCCATTTCAGTAGAAGACTTGATGGCTGGATTGGAATCCATGAGTGTTGATGTTAGTGTTCCATTTATGGAAACTGCACCCTGATGAAGATTGGATTAGTTGATGGACTTGGAGTGCTCTCTGTATTGGTTCGAAGGCATTTCTACCTACTAGGTATGTCACTTTAGGTGTGTGTAAAACCCCTTGATGCTTGGACTTGATCTGAGCCTTCAATTCCCTATTTTGAAGTTGTTGTTCTGATTGGTCGACTCATTGGTCGACTGGACCAGTCAACCAATCAATCGACCAATTGATTCTGTTTTTGAAAATTAGGTCGTGGCTACTCTATTTAAGTCTAATCTCGGGAATACTCCACCTCATCTGCCTCCTAAGCCTCTGGAACGAGTTAGAACCCTATTCTAAGCAATTCCCTTGCATCCTTGATTGGTCTCTCACAAGAACTGAAGTGATCTTCATCCTCCTGCATCAAAGGTATGTTTACATTCTTTCTTTCTTCTCTATCTCCCGATTTTCTTTTCATTATTCTGTTCTTGGTTGAGATCAGGAAGAAGATGCTGCACCCTTGCAACCATCTATTCCATGATCTCATCATGTTCTTTGAGATCTATGATCATCATCATGATCTTAACCCTAGCCAGTTGAATCCTGGAAACCCTAATCCTTGAAACCCTAACCTTGTGTGGTCAGCCGGAGAACCTTTGGTAACCTCCCACGTGAGGGAAACCTTATGGATAATATTTATGTTAATCTAAACTTGAACATTGAATGTTTCCCTTGTTGTTATTAGCCAACAATTTATTCCCTTTCATCCTGTGATCTCAACCTTTTTCATGGGAGCCAAAAAGGGTGAAACCCTTGTTTTTTGGGTAAAATCAAGAACCCCTATTTTGATCATGTTAGAAGCCAATCACTTTATTTTCCTTACAAGAATTGTATCCTATCATCCTCTAATTATTTACCCTTGATCACACTATGTTTTCTTCATGATCCATGATTTAACCTAATTAGGTTAACCTTTCTGGTTCCTAAGTTGTAACTTGGAAACTTGTTTTGATTGATGGTTTGATGTCCTCTATATACTAGGATACTACCAATATAGTTTTCCCCTTATTTTTGTACCTTTTTGAACCACCAAATCCGGTTTCTTATTCTAAAAATTCTGATTCTTGAAGGCTACTGTCTATGTTGGTCAACTCATTGGTCGACTCGGGCAGTAGACCAATCAGTGGACCAATGGGTACAGCAACCCCATTCTTGGTATGTTTTGATTGATTTAAGATCTTTCCTTCTATGTATCTTTCCTAACATATTGTATACACTTGTTTAGGACTTTCTTCTCAGGTTTAGTCAAGGTCTTACTTGATTCCCTAAGTTCCTTTACGAGTTAGAAGGTAAGGACTATTATTCTGTAATTACATAGATTGCATACTCTTGAGTTTATACTTTATGGAACTCTGAGTTTAACTACTGTTCTTATACTTTATACTTCTGTTAAACTACTGTAAGTATAGTAGTACTTTACTTATGTTTTCTTTTTCATTATTCAAGCTTATAAGAATTGCCTATTACTATATTGTCTAATGATTAGATCATTATTGTATACTCTCGTTTATATGATGATGTGTTGACTGTGTATGTCATGACTGATCTGGGATTGTATCTGATTAGGTATGATTTGGGATTGTGAGGTGTCCTTTTGACACTTCTGTCCTTGGACATTATCGGAAATAGTATGGGATGTTTATGGGGTTGTCCATCGACACTTTCCCGAATTATTGATTGTCATACCTAGGGCTGTCTAGCAGTGTTTGGCTAGGATGTCCCCGTTATATCAGACCCAAATCGGAAGGGTATTGAGACCGAACAACCCATGGCAACAATGGGGATTCACGGGCGCTCAAGACCGGTAACCAACCCGTGAGAGGACGAGAATCACATTGTGGGGGCCATGTATTGGAGGGTTGCATATAGTTAGACTTGGGCTCATGGGCACTTAAGACCGGTGAGTTATATCTGTGAGAGGACATGAGACCTTCCCGTTCACCATATGTGGATAACCAATAAGGTTGATGAGTCCGTATTTGAGAGAGTCGAATACGCTGACTCTAATGTGAAGGATACTGGAAAGGATCCCGAGAGGGGAGGAATGGAAGTATCTGGATCTGAGTTGATGTCACATCCTCCCAGCCGGTACCCTAACTGGCATACCCGAGAGTGTGATCCACAGCCCCGAAGATAAAGTATCGAGGAAATCATCCTCCCACATATACAATAACATAATCATAAACAGGAAATAATCAAGGTTTAAATTATAAATAAGGTTCAAAACAAGAAGTGAATAAACAATATAATCAGAGTGCGGAAAATGATACCAGATATCCAAAGATATCAAAAGAAGTAGAGAGAGGCGGAAACCCACTCCACAAAATACAACGGAACGCAGTATGTAAGTCTAAAAGAAATAACAACTAAATCAAAGGAACTAAGAAAGATAACTAAACATAAGAATTCTCTATCCTATAGATGACATCTTCAAAATAGTGGACTTCATCAATCCATTTGAGACGTTCCACCTCCACGTTGTCTTTAATCGTGGTACGCAACTTGATCAACTAAGGGATCATCAGAGTAATCTTGATTGTTGCCAACACCTTGCGTGTAGTACGCTTAATCGGCTTGCGCTTCATGGTACTGTTCGCCATAGTAATCGTACCCTGTAGAATAGTCTAACAAAACAATGTACAAAAGGAACGACTTTCGAAGAAACTTAGTAAGGTAGTTAATCCATAACAACATAAATAACATGAAAGCAAACCATAAAAAGATGAAATGCAATATGAAACAAATAATGTATGTATGCATCTAAACTCTATGTTTGCTGGTCTCTATTGGCATACATGTTTTAAGTCATAGCACCGTACTTCTTTAGGTAGGTCACACATACGGCTCCTGTTGGTAGTGGGTCCGGCATCCCTCGGGACAAACCATGGCTGGGGGTTAAGTCAACACTCTCTCACATAACCATTTGGTATAAGTACCGGTGCATCTCAGGGTAAAGCGTAGCCCAATGCAATTCATCTACTCAGTTACATCAACTCAGGTCCAGATACCTCCAATCTTCACCCCAGGCGATCCTTTCCGGTATCCTTTCCACTAGAGTCCTAATAGTCCCAGACTACGGACTCATCAACCCTACTGCTTATCCACATATGGTAAATGGGAAGCTCTCATGTCCCCTCACGGATCATTTCACCGGTCTTGAGCGCCCATAAGCCCAAGTCTAGCCATATGCAACCCTCAAATAAATGGCCCCCACAATGTGATTCCCGTCCTCTCACGGGTTGGTTACCGATCTTAAGCGCCCGTGAATCCCCATTGCTGCCACGGGTCGTTCGATCTCAATACCCTTTCGATTTGGGTCTGATATAACGGGGACATCCTAGCCAAACACTACTAGACAACCCTAGGTATGACAATCAATAATTTGGGAAAGCATCGATGGATAACCCTGAAAACATCCCATACTATTTCCGATAATGTCCAAGGACAGAAGTGTCAAAAGGACACCTCTCAATCCCAAATCATACCTAATCAGATACAATCCCAGATCAGTCATGACATACACAACAACACGTTCATCATATACAAAAGAGAATATAAAGTCATGATATAATCATTAAGAAAATGATAATAACCAATTCATATAAGTATGAATAATGAAAAAGATTACCTAAACAAGTGCTATACAATATGTTAGGAAAGATACAATCCTTACCTTCTAACTCGTAATGGAACTTAGAGAATCAAGTAAGACCTTGACTAAACCTGAGAAGAAAGTCCTAAACAAGTGTATTCAATATGTTAGGAAAGATACATAGAAGGAAAGATCTTAAATCAATCAAAACAGACCAAGAATGGGGTTGCTGTACCCATTGGTCGACT
This sequence comes from Hakea prostrata, assembly GCF_041222555.1. Lineage (NCBI taxonomy): Eukaryota > Viridiplantae > Streptophyta > Magnoliopsida > Proteales > Proteaceae > Hakea > Hakea prostrata. The sequence continues at coordinate 8,615,168 of NC_142600.1, forward strand.
GATTGGTTTACTGCCCCAGTCGACCAACAGAGACAATAGCCTTCATGAATCAGAAATTTTAGAATATGAATCCGAATTTGGTGGTTCATAAGGGTACAAAATAAGGGGGAAACTTTAATGGAAGCATCCAAGTCTATAGAGGACATCAAACCATTAATCAAATCAAGTTTCCAGGTTACAACTTAGGAACTAGAAAGGTTAACCTAATTAGGTTAAACATAGATCATGAAGGGAATATAGTATGGATCAAGGATAATGAACTAGAGGATGATAGGTTATGATTCTAGTAAAGAAAACACATTGATTGGCTGTTAACAGGGTCAATAACATATATCCAAGAAATTAGGGTTTCACCCTTTTTGGCTCCCATGAAAAAGGTCGAGATCACAGGAGGGAGGGAATTAATGATTTGCCAATAACAACAAGAAAAACTAAAGAATATTAAATTTAGATCAACCTCAACATTACCCATGAGGTTTCCCTCACATGGGAGGTTACCAAAGGTTCTCCGGATGATCACACAAGGTTAGCGTTTCAAGGATTAGGCTTTCTAGGATTCAACTGGCTAGGGTTAAGATCATGATGATGATCATAGATCTCAAAAACATGATGAGATCATTGAATAGATGGTTGCAAGGGTGCAGCATCTTCTTCCTGATCTCAATCATGAATAGTATAAGGAAAAGAAAATCAGAGATAGAGAGGAAAGAGATCATAAACATACCTTTGATGCAGGAGGATGAAGATCACTTGAGTTCTTGCGAGATATCAACCAAAGATGCAAGGGAATTGATTAGGAAGGGGTTCTAACTCGTTCCAGAGGCTTAGGATGCAGATGAGGCGGAGTATTCCCGAGACTAAACTTAAATAGAGTAGCCACGACCTAATTTTCAAAAACAGAATCAATTGGTCGATTGATTGGTCGACTGGTCCAATCCACCAATGAGTCGACCAATCAGAACAACAACTTCAAAACAGGGAATTGAAGGCTCAGATCAAGTCCAAACATCAAGGGGTTTTGCATACACCTAAAGTGACATACCTAGTAGGTAGAAATGCCTTCAAACCAATACAGAGAGCAATCCAAGTCCATCAACTAATCCAATCTTCATCAGGGTGCAGTTTTTATAAATGGAACACTGACATCCACACTCAAGGATTCCAATCCAGCCATCAAGTCTTCTCCAGAAATGGCCCAAAGATGACTTCTTGCCTTACTTTGGGTTGCTGGACCTACATACAACAGGGTTTCCTGGTCAGGGTTAGGGCTGGGTTTCACATTCTCCCCCCCCCCTTAAAGAAATTTCGTCCTCGAAATTGAAAGCGTACCTATGCTTCCAAAGAGGTGAGGAAACTTCTCCTTCATATTTTCTTCCTTCTCCCAAGAAGCTTCTTCAGGGGTATGGTTCTTCCAACGAATCTTTACCAAAGGGATGGTGCGATTCCGCAATTGCTTGTCCTTCTTATCCAAAATTTCGGCTGGTTCTTCAACATAGGGAAGATCAGCACTATGTCCTTCAGGTTCTTGCTGTAGAATATGTTCCGGAGCATCAAAACATGAAACACATTATGCACAGCAGCAATAGATGGAGGTAATGTCAATCGATACGCAACAGGTCCAACCTTCTCCAAAATCTCAAAAGGTCCAATGAAAAGAGGGCTAAGCTTTCCTTTAACATTGAATCTCATCACACCCTTCATTGGCAAAACTTTCAAGAAAACTTTCTCTCCAACTTGAAATCCTAGATCAGTCCTTCTCTTGTCAGCATAGGATTTCTTTCTTGACTGAGCAGACTTAATCCTTTCTCTTATCATATCGACCATTGCGCTAGTAGCTTCAATCATCTCAAGACCTATGACTTTTCTTTCACCAATCTCAGTACAGTACAATGCTGTCCTGCAAGTATTACCATACAAAGCCTTAAACGGAGCCATGCCTATTGTTGCTTGATAACTGTTGTTATAGGCAAACTCAACCAAAGCTAAGTGTTCATCCCAATTTGCACCCATATTCACCACACAAGATCTGAGCATATCTTCCAAAGTTTGAATTGTCCGTTCAGATTGTCCATCATATTGTGGATGATGAGCTGTACTCAAATTCAATTGGGTTCCCAAGGCCTTTTGCAAAGTGTTCCAAAACCTTGAGGTGAACCTAGGATCACGATCAGAAACAATACTCATTGGCACACCATGCAGACGAACCACATTATCCATATAAAGCCTAGCTAGCTTATCCAGAGTATGAGTGATCTTCATAGGAATGAAATGGGCTGATTTGGTCAACCTATCAACAATCACCCACATAGTGTCATTGCCTTTACTTGTCTGAGGCAAGCTAGTCACGAAGTCCATAGAGATATGTTCCCACTTCCATCTAGGAATAGGAAGGGGTTGAAGTAATCCAGATGGAGGTTGATGAATGGCTTTCACACGCTGGCAAGTCTCACACTTGGCAACAAAATCATCAACATCAGTCTTCAAACCAATCCAGCAAAAATGTTCCTTCAAGTCCTTGTACATCTTGGTGCTTCCAGGGTGTACTGTAAAGATTGACTGGTGTGCTTCCTTCAATATTTCCTTCTAAACTTCATCATTTGCCGGCACACGCAATCTACTTCTAAACAATAAAGCACCATCCATGGATATACCAAAGTCGGGATCCGACTCAGGATTCGAAGAAATCTTCTCCACTTTATCCTTAAGTTCTTGATCAGAACTCTGCAGAGCAACAATCTTATCTCTAAGACCAGATCTTGCCATCATGGTAGAAAGAACAAAATCAGAATTCTCAGGGACAACTTCCAAATCAAAACTTTCAATAGAAGACAACAATGGAAGACTCAAAGTATTCAAATCCGAAGTCTTCTTCTTCTAAATCTTCCTACTAAGAGCATTAGCAACAACGTTTGCCTTCCCAAGGTGATACTGAATATCACAATCATAATCAGAAACCAATTCCAACCATCTTCTTTGCCTCATGTTCAACTCATTTTGGGTAAAGAAGTATTTCAAACTCTTATGATCCGTGAAAATGGCAATTTTCTCACCGTAGGGTAATGTCTCCAAATCTTTAAAGCAAAAACCATCGCGGCAAGCTCTAGATCGTGAGTGGGGTAATTCCGCTCATAATCTTTCAATTGCCGAGAAGCATAGGCTACCACCTTACCATGCTGCATCAGTACACAACCCAATCCAATCATTGACGCATCAGTATAGACTGTTAAACCACCGGAACTATCAGGTATAGTTAAAACCGGGGCACTCGTCAATCTATCCTTCAACTCTTGGAAATTCTTCTCACAAGCGTCAGACCAAACAAACTTCTCTTCTTTCCTGGTTAGCTTAGTCATAGGAGCAGCCAACCGAGAAAAGTTCTCAATAAACCTTCTGTAGTAACCCGCCAATCCAAGGAAACTTCTTATTTCCATCACCGTCTTCAGTCTTTCCCAATTAGCCACTGCTTGGACTTTCTCCGGATCAACATGAATACCTTCAGCTGAAACCACATGGCCGAGGAATACTACACTCTTGAGCCAGAAATCACACTTGCTAAACTTAGCATAAAGCTTCTTTTCTCGTAGTCTTTGCGAAGTGAAATCTAGATGCCTTGCATGTTCTTCTTCATTCTTTGAATAAATCAAGATATCGTCAATGAAGACGATCACAAACTTATCAAGCACATCGTGAAAGACTCGGTTCATGAGGTCCATGAACACTGCAGGAGCATTAGTCAATCCGAAAGGCATGACTCTAAACTCATAATGGCCATACCTTGTTCGGAATGCTGTCTTGAAAATATCACTAGGCTTCACTTTCAACTGGTGATATCCAGATCTTAAATCAATCTCCAAGAACACGGCTGCACCCTTCAACTAATCAAAGAGATCATCAATTCTGAGCAGCGGGTATCTATTCTTGATAGTCAGCTTATTCAACTCACGGTAATCAATGCACAGATGCATACTACCGTGAGTATGGAAAAATCCCCAAATTCATTTTGCTGAATTTTCACTTTAAACTGAGATTTCGATCGATTTTCTTCAAATAAACTTTATAGACATGAAATTCCAAGTATTGTGCACATTCTAGTATCTTCAAATCAAATTTTCCGAAAAATTACGAAAATACCCTTTTGGCTGAAATCTTGAAATAGTACTAACAATGTCTTTTGCTTCTTCTACAGACATTCACTATGCCGAGGGGTGTACGAGGACGAGGTCGAGGTCGTATGGTAGGGGCACTCAAAGGCAGAGGTCAGGTTCCTTCAGAGCCTAGACAGGTAGTCCGGAGGCCAAATAGATTTGACACTCCACAGGCCGAGTTCTTATACGAGGCCTACTTCAGTTACTGTAACATCGAGCTGGGACGTCTACTACACCTTCGTCAGCTCAGGGTCTTCAGGATTCAGCAGGGGTTCGACACTTTGCAGTGGACACATCTTTTCATAGAGGATCTGCCGATATATCCAAAGCTAGTGAGGTTGTTCTTCAGCAACCTTACCTATACTGAGGAGGCTAGGGGTCCAGGACATCCACTTCGGCTTGTCCCCAAGAGCAGGGTCCTTCAGACTCAGATTCGCTTCTCCACAAGGTCACTAGCTGAGATCTTGCAGGTCCCTCACTACCCAGAGCAGTGTGTGTGGATACCTGCGGGGGCAGACATAGATAGCTACTTGATGCCATATGAGCTGCGCGAGATATGCTCCACACTGTGGGATAGTAGTCGATGCTTCACTCCGTGGACCAGCGGACGGATGACAGATTCAGCACGGATCATCGATCGCATCATTGGCCGAAACATCATGCCGAAGGCTGGACATCACCATCGGGCCACAGTGATGGAAGCCTTAGTCATTTACCACATCTACATGGGCTTTGAGATCGACCTTTCTTACATCATTCAGCAGGTCATGTTGGACCTGGTTCTGCGGCCTAGCATGCAGAACCTTTGCCATGGGAGGCTACTGACCTTGATCTTCAGGCATTTCGGGGTAAGTTTCAAGGATACACCAATGGACACTGTTCACGAGAATATATTATTGGGACTCGGACCATTCGTCAGATGAGGCTGCAATAGACTGTGAGATCTCCAGGTCCAAAGGGTGAGGAGGATGATGAGGAGTAGGAGTCAGAGGATGGAGAGGAGGATGTCGGTCCAGATAGTGATGATCAGGCCGGAGATGATACAGAGATGCACGAGGCTATGCCGGAGCATCACAAGTTTCCTTCCTCGCACTTTGAGACAGGTGGCCCTTCTCATGCAGTTCCAGAGACTACAGATCTCAGTGCACAGATGAGATCGATGACTTCCATGCTGGAGAGGATGGAGGTCAGGCAGGAGCAGATGTATGAGAAGATGGAGTCACAACAGGATAAGATAGAGCATCAAGTGACTCATCTATCAGAGGAGTTCAAAGCTTACAGAGATCAGAGGAGATCACCAAGACAAACTGTACTTAGGATTTCCCTTTATGCTTTTCTGAGGTAATCGTTGTAAACTCTTAATATTAATGAAGTTCACTTTGTTTCACTTTATTATTGTGTATTATGCACTTTTCTTGTATTACATTAAGTGACAATTGTTTAAGTATAATTATTCTGCATTATTCAGAAGTATTCAGTTATGCTTCATTATACAGTTTCTAGTCCAAGTGTTCTTATTCATATCTAAGAGTAGATGAGTCACTTATGGATCTATTACTCAGGAATGTTCTGTTACTGTTTTTTGTGGTTAGGATTTCCTTGAACTTTGGGCTCTGATACCAATCAGTCACATCCTCCCAGCCGGTACCCTAACTGGCATACTCGAGTGTGTGATGCTCAGCCCCGAAGATCAAGTATTGAGGAAATCATCCTCCCACATATACAATAACATAATCATAAATAGGAAATAATCAAGGTTTAATATTATAAATAAGGTTCAAAACAAGAAGTGAATAAACAATATAATCAGAGTGCGGAAAATGATACCAGATATCCAAAGATATCAAAAGAAGTAGAGAGAGGCACAAACTCACTCCACAAAATACAACGGAACACAGTATGTAAGTATAAAAGAAATAACAACTAAATCAAAGGAACTAAGAAAGATAACTAAACATAAGAATTTTCTATCCTATAGATGACATCTTCAAAATAGTGGACTTCATCAATCCATTTGAGACGTTCCACCTCCACGTTGTCTTTAATCGTGGTACGCAACTTGATCAACTGAGGGATCATCAGAGTAATCTTGATTGTTGCCAACACCTTGCGTGTAATACGCTTCATCCGCTTGCGCTTCATGGTACTGTTCACCATAGTAATCAGTACCTGTAGAATAGTCTAACATGTACAAAAGGAATGAGTTTCGAAGAAACTCAGTAAGGTAGTTAATCCATAACAACATAAATAACATGAAAGCAAACCATAAAAAGATGAAATGCAATATGAAACAAATAATGTATGTATGCATCTAAACTCTATGTATGCTGGTCTCTATTGGTAGACATGCTTTAAGTCATACCATCGTACTTCTTTAGGTAGGTCACGCATATGGTTCCTGTTGGTAGTGGGTCCGGCATCCCTCGGGTCAAACCATGGCTGGGGTTTAAGTCAACACTCTCTCACATAACCATTTGGTATAAGTATCGGCGCATGTCAGGGCAAAGCCTAGCCCAATGAAAGTCATCTACTCAGTTACATCAACTCAGGTCCAGATACCTCCATTCTTCACCCCAGGCGATCCTTTCCGGTATCCTTTCCACTAGAGTCCTAATAGTCCCGGACTACGGACTCATCAACCCTACTGGTTATCCACATATGGTAAATGGGAAGCTCTCATGTCCCCTCACGGATCATTTCACCGGTCTTGAGCGCCCATAAGCCCAAGTCTAGCCATATGCAACCCTCCAATAAATGGCACCCACAATGTGATTCCCGTCCTCTCACGCGTTTGTTACCGGTCTTAAGCGCCCGTGAATCCCCATTGCTGCCATGGGTCGTTCGGTCTCAATACCCTTCCGATTTGGGTCTGATATAACGGGGACATCCTAGCCAAACAATGCTAGATAGCCCTAGGTATGACAATCAATAATTTTGGAAAGCATCGATGGACAACCCCGGAAACATCCCATACTATTTCCGATAATGTCCAAGGACAGAAGTGTCAAAAGGACACCTCTCAATCCCAAATCATACCTAATCAGATACAATCCAAGATCAATCATGACATACACAGTCAATAGTTCATCATATACAAAAGAGAATATAAAGTCATGATCTAATCATTAACAACATGATAATAACCAATTCATATAAGTATGAATAATGAAAAAGATTACCTAAACAAGTTCTACTGTTCTCACAGTAGTAAATCAGAAGAAAAAGTATACAAACAGTAATTAAACTCATAGTTTTATAAAGATAGAAACCAGAGAGTATGTGATATATGTAGTTAAGGAAATAACAGTCCTTACCTTCTAACTCGTAAAGGAACTTAGAGAATCAAGTAAGACCTTGACTAAACTTGAGAAGAAAGTCCTAAACAAGTGTATACAATATGTTAGGAAAGATACATAGAAGGAATGATCTTTAATCAATCAAAATAGACCAAGAATGGGGTTGTTGTACGCATTGGTCGACTGATTGGTCTACTGCCCAAGTCGACCAATGAGTCGACCAACAGAGACAGTAGCCTTCAAGAATCAAAAATTTTAGAATATGAATCCGAATTTGGTGGTTCAAAAGGGTACAAAATAAGGGGGGAACTTTAATGGAAACATCCAAGTCTATAGAGGGCATCAAACCATTAATCAAATCAAGTTTCCAGGTTACAACTTAGGAACTAGAAAGGTTAACCTAATTAAGTTAAACATAGATCATGAAGGGAATATAGTATGGATCAAGGATAATGAACTAGAGGATGATAGGTTATGATTCTAGTAAAGAAAACACATTGATTGGCTGTTAACAGGGTCAATAACATATATCCAAGAAATTAGGGTTTCACCCTTTTTGGCTCCCATGAAAAAGGTTGAGATCACAGGAGGGAGGGAATTAATGATTTGCCAATAACAACAAGAAAAACTAAAGAATATTAAATTTAGATCAACCTCAACATTACCCATGAGGTTTCCCTCACATGGGAGGTTACCAAAGGTTCTCCGGATGATCACACAAGGTTAGGGTTTCTAGGATTCAACTGGCTAGGGTTAAGATCATGATGATGATCATAGATCTCAAAGAACATGATGAGATCATGGAATTGATGGTTGCAAGGGTGCAACATCTTCTTCCTGATCTCAACCAAGAACAGTATAAAGAAAAGAAAATCAGAGATAGAGAGGAAAGAGATCATAAACATACCTTTGATGCAGGAGGATGAAGATCACTTGAGTTCTTGCGAGATATCAACCAAAGATGCAAGGGAATTGATTAGGATGGGGTTCTAACTCGTTCCAGAGGCTTAGGAGGTAGATGAGGCGGAGTATTCCCGAGACTAAACTTAAATAGAGTAGCCACGACCTAATTTTCAAAAACAGAATCAATTGGTCGATTGATTGGTCAACTGGTCCAGTCCACCAATGAGTCGACCAATCAGAACAACAACTTCAAAACAGGAAATTGAAGGCTCAGATCAAGTCCAAACATCAAGGGGTTTTGCACACACCTAAAGTGACATACCTAGTAGGTAGAAATACCTTCAAACCAATACAAAGAGCACTCCAAGTCCATCAACTAATCCAATCTTCATCATGGTGCAATTTTCATAAATGGAACACTGACATCCACACTCAAGGATTCCAATCCAGCCATCAAGTCTTCTACAGAAATGGCCCAAAGATGACTTCTTACCTTACTTTGGGTTGTTGGACCTACAAACAACAGGGTTTCCGGGTCAGGGTTAGGGTTGGGTTTTACATTTGATGTAACTGAGTAGATGACTTGCATTGGGCTAGGCTTTTACCCTGACATGCGCCAGTACTTATACCAAATGGTGATGTGAGAGAGAGTTGACTTAACCCCCAGCCATGGAATGTCCGAGAGGGATGCCGGACCCACTACCAACAGGAGCCGTATGCGTGACCTACCCAAAGAAGTATGGTGCTATGACTTAAAGCATGTCTGCCAATAGAGACCAGCATACATTGAGTTTAGATGCATACATACATTGTCTGTTTCATCTTGCATTGCATCTTGTTATGTTCTGCCACATGTTATTTATGTTGTTATGGATTAACTACCTTACTGAGTTTCTTCGAAACTCATTCCTTTTTGTACATTGTTTTGTTAGACTATTCTATAGGTACTGATTACTATGATGGATAGTATGATGAAGTGCAAGCCGATGAAGCGTACTACACGCAAGGCGTTGGTGACAATCAAGATTACTCTGATGATCCCTCAGTTGATCAAGTTTTGTACTATGATTAAAGGCAACGTGGAGGTGGAACATCTCAAATGGATTGATGAAGTCCACTATTTTGAAGTTGTCAACTATAGGATAGAAGACTCTTAGTTTAGTTGTCTTTCTTATTTTCTTTGTTATTCCTTTTAGACTTATACTACATTTCGCTGTATTTGTGGAGTGAGTTTCCACCTCACATTACTTCTTTTGATATCTACAGATATCTGGTATCATTTTCCGCACTCTAATTATATTGTTTATTCATTTCTTGTTTTGAACCTTGTTTAAAATATTAAACCTTGATTATTTCATGTTTATGATTATGTTATTGTATATGTGGGAGGATGATTTCCTCGATACTTGATCTTCGGGGCTGTGGATCACACTCTTGGGTATGCCAGTTAGGGTACCGGCTGGGAGGATGTGACAAAAACCTTGGTTATATGGTTACACAGAGGGGTATTGAGGCGAATCCAGAAAAAATCAGGGCCAATTTGAATATGACAGCACCCAGCAGTGTAAAGGAAATCCAAAGTTTAACAGGACGAGTGGCGGCATTGAGCAGATTTATATCAAAATCAGGGGATAAATGCGCTCCATTCTTCAAGGCGTTAAAAAATCTAAATGCACTTATCGAATTCAAATGGTCAAAGGACTGTCAAAGTTCATTTGAAGAGTTGAAAAGGAGGCTGACTAGTCCACCAGTTCTGTCTCTACCAAAGCCAGGAGAGGTCTTGCAGATATATTTATCTTCTTCGAAGGCGGCAGTGAGCGCAGTATTAATTCGAGAAGAAGGTACTATCCAAAATCCTATCTACTTTGTAAGTCATACATTGTTAGATGCAGAGTCCAGATATCCAGAATTTGAAAAATAGGCTTTAGCTTTGATAATAGCGGCCAGAAAGCTTAGACCCTATTTTCAAACTCACCCAATTATTGTTCTTACTAACTGGCCCTTAAAGAAAATATTGCATAAACCTGATCTGGTGGGGAGAATGGTATCATCGGCAGTAGAGTTGACAGAACATGATATAGATTATAAACCCAGAACTGCGATAAAGGCACAGGTGTTGGCTGATTTTATTGTTGAGAGTATTTCACTACCAGAGGGGGAAAAAGATTCCAATGAAATATCTACTGAGTGGACTCTACATGTTGACGGATCAAGTCATTCTCAGGGATTAGGAGCAGGTGTGATTTTAGAAAGTCCGTTCGGATTTGTAATTCGGAATGCACTTCGATTTAATTTTCACGCTTCAAACAATGAGGCAGAATATGAAGCTCTCACTGCAGTCTTGCGACTGGCCAGATCCCTCTGTGTACCAAGCATTGAAGTAAGAAGTGATTCTGAGTTGGTGGCCAGCCAAGTTACAGGAGTGTATGATGCGAAGGATGATCAGATGATCAATTATCTTAAGAAGGTGTTGGAGTGTAAAGGATGGTTTTCACAATTCTCGATCATGAGAATATCCTAAAATCAAAACAATGAGGCGATTCTCTTGGCAAAATTAGCATCTTCAAAGTTTACTTCTTTACCATAGGCTGTATATATTGAGGAATTGGATATCCCAGCATATTCAGAGCTAGAGATAATTGAAATTGATGCAGAAATATCTTGGATGGATCCTATTATACAATATCTTAAAGAGGGTATTCTTCCTGAGGATAGAGAAAAGGCCAAAACTGTGAAAAGAAGAGCTGCCAAGTTTATTCTAAAGAATGAACTGTTATATAAAATAGCAGTTTCTAGACCACTTTTGAAATGTTTGGGACCATCTAACACGCAGTATGCTCTGGCAGAGGTCCACGAAGGAATCTGTGGAAGTCATCTCAGGAAGGCTTTGGCTTATAAAGTTCTAACACAAGGATTCTACTGGCCACGCATGCAGTCTGAAGCAATTGAGTATGTAAGGAGATGTCATCAATGTCAAATTCATGCACCAATTCAGAGCTAGCCAGTGGAACAACTAACAATTCTCAATCCCATTCCATTTGCAATGTGGGGGATGGATCTACTTGGTCCAATTCCTGTTAAAACCGGAGGAAGGAAATTCGTGGTAGCTACCATTGATTACTTCACAATGGGTGGAGGCAGAAGCCTTAGCCACGACCACCACAAATCAAATTGAAAAGTTTTTCAGAAACAATGTTATATTTAGATATGGTCTGTCGAAGATTTTACTGACAGATCATGGAACTCAATTTGCCAATGAAAGATTCAAGGAATTCTGTGCAGATTATCACATTGAATGCAAGAACTCTTCTGTAGCGTATCCTCAATGCAATGGCCAAATCGAAGTAACCAACAGAACACTTCAACAAGGAATAAAGAGGAGACTGGATGAGGCAAACAACCTATGGATTGATGAATTACATCATGTACTGTGGGCTTATAGGACTACAGTCAGGACACCAACAGGAGAAACGCCTTTTAGACTAGCATATGGGTCTGAGGCATTGACTCAAGTGGAGGTTATGGTGGGATCAGACAGATCGGAAAGGTTTGATCCGATGACAAATGAAGAAGGGTTGAGGGCAAATCTTGAATTTTTAGATGAAGTCAGAGAAAGAGCTTTATACCGTAATATAGAATACCAAAGGAGAACAGAGGCGTATTATAACGCTCGTGCCAAACCTAAATCTTTTAGAGTGGGAGATTTGGTCTTGAGAAAGAAATCAGTGTCAAATCCAAGGAACTGTGGAAAGCTTTTTGCAAACTAGGAAGGACCATATGTGGTGACAAAAACTATAAGCAGAAATACATATTGGTTTAAGGATGCTTATGGGAGCTATTTGAAACGACCGTGGAATGTAATTCATCTCAAGAAGTATTATCAATAAAAGGGAAACAGAATTTTTTGGTATTCTTGAAGAAATCATTTTATTAATCGTTGTCATCAAAAGATTCTTCTTCATTTAGTTCAAAAGGCATTTTTGGCGGACCAGTCTTCTGATCATGCCTTTCAATGCTGATCAAGGGTCATTCCTTCCGAGGGTGATCCCGACTTTCCGAAGTCAGGCTCAAGTAGCTAGCCTTCCGAGGTCTGATCATGCCTTTCAACACTGGTCTAGAGTCATTCCTTCCGAGGGTGATCCCGACTTTCCGAAGTCAGGCTCAAGTAGCCAACCTTCCAAGGCAGCCTTCCAAGGCCTGATTATGCTAGTTGATCACGGATCATTCCTTCCGAGGGTGGTCTCAACTTTTCGTAAGTCAAGCTCAAGTAGCCAGCCTTCCGAGGCCTGGTCATGCTGTCCAAAGCTGATCATGGATCATTCCTTCCGAGGGTGGTCCCAATTTTTCACAAGTAAGGCTCATGTAGCCAGCCTTCTGAGGCCTGGTCATGCTTTCCGAAGCTGATCACGGATCATTCCTTCCGAGGGTGGTCCCGACTTTTCGTAAGTCAGACTCATGTAGCTAGCCTTCCGATGCCTGGTCATGCTAGCTTAATCATGAATCATCCCTTCCGAGGATGGTTCCGACTTTACGTAAGTCAGGCTCAAGTAGCCAGCTTTCCAAGGTAGCCTTTTTATTGAAGCAAAGGAGCCGATCAAGAAAATTTCTCACAAAGCAGATTATTTTGGAGGATTTTAATCGAAAATGCAAAGACTTTCTCCAAGCCATTATCTAAGGATATTTGGTCAGTTATAACAACTTCTTCAGTTGTATTCTCCTTAGGAATATTTCATTGAAAGCTAATTAAGGGTGCAGATTTGGTCAGAAGGGTATATCTAATCAGATATACAATAGCCTGAAGATGGTGGTCATTTAATGTCTGTGGTCAATATTATGAAGAATCCTTCAAAGTACTATTTTATAAAAACCACAAGGAGTAAAAGAAAAGGAAATTCTATTGATACGAAAGATTGACAAAGTCAGAAATCTTACATATTAAAGGGGTTAACAAAAAGGTAAATTGAAAAGCAAAAAAGAATGTTTTCTTAAATTTTTGAACTTGCAGGTGGATCATCATTTGCAGCATCATCTGCAACAACTTCTTTATCACCTTGAGAAGGTGAGTCATCATCATCATCTTGATCACTGGTAGAGTGATTATTGCCAGAACTGGAAGACTCATTGTTGTCATCATCATTATCATCCTCTGATGAACTATCTGAGTTCGGGTGTTTCAAATTCCTGAGATCAAAAAATTTTCTGGATGGGAGAAATTCTGGGGGCAGCAGCTTGAAATCTATGTTGGGGTGAATCTTGAGGATTTCTGAGAAGATTTGGTCAGAGCAGTCCTTTACCATACTTTTGCAAAATCCAAGGAAAGCTGGGTTATCTCCAACTTCCTTTATAGATGAGGTAACTGAACTGAGGACAATTTGATTTTCATGTTGCATTCTTTTCTTTTCTAACTCAAATCGTCTTCTTTCTGTCTCCATATCTTCAAGCATAAATATTTTGTCTTTCAGAGTTTCATCTAAAAAAACATGTAAACTTTCTTTCTCCTGTGAAATCAAACTCAACGAAACCTTAAGATTATCTTTTTCTGCTGCAACCTCGCAGAGTCTCAATCCCAAACTATCATTTTGATTTTCCAAAGTAGACTTTTCCTGCAAAATTGAGTTAAAAGCTTTAACATGATATTCCTGAGCCAACTCCAAATTTGCACTCAATTTGTCAATCTTTTTGAACTTTTATAGAAGTTCATTCTTCTCTCTTTCAACATCTTTTGACCAGGCAAAGGCTTTGGTTAACTTTTCTTTGAAATCTTCTCTCTCAGCAGTCACAATTCTGGCTCTTTCAAGGGCATTATTCCTTGACATCTCGAGCTGAAGAAGCTCATCCTTATGTTTCAAAACAGCATCCCTTAACATGGAAACCTCTTCCTACAAATCAGTGCTTTGATCAAATCTATTTTTCTGAATTCAGCAGCTGTCAGTTTTCTCTCAAAAGAGTTCAAACTTTTTCGAATTTCTTGTACCTCATTAACCAGTTCAAAATTCCTCTTAATCAGATTGTCATTTTCCTAAGATAAAGTTTTTTCTCTTTCCAGTACTTCAGAAAAAGCATTGAAAGCAGCTCCAAAACATCTATAGGTTAATCAATAAAGACCAAACAGAATAAATACATAAAATCAATAATAAATCAGTTTTAATGAAAAAGATAGAAATTTGTTCCTTACCCCCATCCATGAGAATAAAGTTCAAGGTCAGACGTTCAAGCTGTTTCTCTCTTGTCACAAGGAATCCTGCCCTTGGTTCCCCATTCTCTGGCAACCTCCCAATTATGGCTGACTGTATGGTTCTCTTTCAAAAGCCATCCAGGGTTGAAAGGGTTTCCCGAATCAGCAACACTCTGGGTGTCATCTGGTTGACCAGGGACTGGTTGGATATCGGCAATTTCAATTATATTTTGGGGATCTACATTCACGGTAGCATCATTTGAATTGACCTACATAAAAAAATCCTCGGCCACAATATTTTCTTGATCTCCAAGACCAATCTGGGGATCAACTGCTATATGGGCTTCTTGGGGAGCAACTTCAGGGATTTCTTTAGGTGGGGGGACATTCTGGTTGTTTTCTTCAAGAACAGGGGCTATATTGATGTCTGGAATGACATCATCCATAGTAGGATTTGATAAAGGCAAGACATAAGTAGAAGGAACATTCACAGAAATTTTTTCTTTAGCAACAACATTCACATCACATAATTGATCAGCAATTTCTTCAATAATATCATCTGCAGCATGAATGAGTATATCTTCAGCAATTTTCTTCAGATGATCAAGAGGGTAGTCAAAAATTTCCTTACCTTGACCTTCATCCTTGACCATCTTTTCTAGGAGGATTGAAGTGTCATGGGGTAACTCAGTTGATATGTTTGGCAGTATGTGTTCTATGTTTTCTTCAACATTAATTTCAATGGCAGTAGGGATTTCTTCTGGAGGATTGTTTTCCTCAGTGGGGGCTTCAATGGGAACAGAATTGGATTATTTTCTCTTCTTTTTCTTGGAACCAGATAACTCCTGACCAGAAGCTGGACCTGTAGACAAAAGTCTACATCTCAGGGTGTTGGAAGTTCTGGAAGTCCTCATTTTGGGACCAGGAGTTTTACTGGCTACAGTCTTCACAATTTGAACATCAAGGTTTTCTCTGACGGAACGTTCTGGCGCCTGGTCAACTTTCTCTTGACTAGGGGAAGATTCTTTCTCAGTAGACTTTCTTTTTGAGGAACGGAGGGCAGTGTGCTTTCTTTTCTTGGTGGGTTTGACAAGCTTGGAATCAGATTTTTCTTCATCTAAGACAACTCTTCGAAGTTCAGCAACACTGGGAATTGGATGAGCAATAGTTTCTGTGTATGCATAAAATGAAGATGAGGTTTAAAGGAAAAGTAACGATAAAAGGAGGAAAGGTATATCATTGTTATTATCCTTACCTGGGAAGAGACCGTGATTGACTAGGCCTACATCTGTTTTTAGGTCAGCCGCGTCAATTGGAGTTCCAGCAGGAATCAAGCCCCAAGTCTCTCGGTCATATTCACTGAGTTCTGGACGCTTATTCAAAGAAAACAGGAAGTTCAAGGAATGTAAACACCATCGGGAGCGGAAATTCGGATTTGGAATGGCACAGAAAAAATATTTTTCTCGCCACTGTTTATTATCGTGGGGAATGGAAGAGTCAATGAAAATTTGGGATTCTTTACCCAGTTCATTCACAATATAGGTTCTTCTAGCAAAATGAATGTATCCGCGTTCGCGGGATACTTTCAAAGTGTAGTAGTTCCTAAAAAGATCAACGGAGGGGATACGATTCATTTAAGAATGAAGGCGAAAAAGCAATAAACCAACCTCCAACTATTTTGAGTGAGTTGGGAAGGACAAACATGATAATAATCCAACAAAGACTGAACTATATGGATTAAAGGAATTCTGAAACCTGAATCGAGATGGTCAAGATAAATGGTGATGACTCCTGGATCAATGGTATAAGGACGGTCAGAAGGTTCGGGAACCCATATTCTGGCATCGGAAGGGAAATGGTAATTTTCCAAATAAGAAGCCAAGTGAGACTTCTTTACCTTGGTAGGATACCACTCAAGACCTGCATACTTCGGTCCATTTTCTCCTTGGACATGTCTACAGGCGTATAAGCAACGATAGCTTCGTTATGAGCGTATGGAGAGGGTTTCCAGTCTGAAGGGTTCTGATGGGAAGAAGAAGCACCAGACATATCTTTCAGTCTTTCAATACTTGGAGGAATAATGGATTGTGTGGAGGTACTGGGTGCCGAAGGGTTGGAAGCAGGATCCATGGTGGAAATGGGAAAGGAAGAAGAAGAAAATTTTAAGGATAAAACTTGAAGAGAAGTAATAGAAAATGGCAGATGAGTATATTTGATATTCTCGAAAGAGGAGGATAGAGTACGGAGGAGAACAAGTGATAGTTGACAGATAAATATATAAAGAATGTAGAGAGGCGAAAGGAGGTTTCTTGAAAAATGGGGGGAAATACACGATGTTCCAAGATCAATGGTCATTACTTTTCATAACCGACGCATGGAATCAATCAGTGGATTTAGGGGAATTGCAGTTGAGAATACGAGGATGATGTATGAAAAGTAAGGGTGGACATGATGACTATACGTGGGGAAGAGACAAAATTTATGATCAAACGGCGCGAGAGAAGATAACGTTAAGGAAGATGAAAAGTTATATTTAAGAATTTGTGAAAAGTTTGCTAGAAGGAGATTTTAGCTGATTTACATGATGATTTGGGGGCTGAGCACGAGAGATGTAATAATCACGCAAGATGGTTTGACTATTACAAAAGTTATGATTTTATAAGCGGGGAGAGCCATAGATCAACTTTCAAGTTAATGATGATATGATGACCTGGCGTCATAGTTTTTTGGAAATCATAAAGTACCTTGGGAAAAGACATAAAAGCTGAACAGGGTATGTTGGATGATTTTGATGCAAAGGTTCAAACCTGCTGATCAGAGCCTCGTGTAAGTTCGACCTGATCAGCAGGCTTGGGGGCTTGTGTTGTGACTAAAATATTCACTTTTGGTTTATACCGGTCCGACAGGTTTAACCAGATTCGATTGATGGCATGAAAGAACCTATGGGTTCATTCGAGATTATAAAGAAAGGATGATCAACACCATCCAATGAGAAAGCGATGATCCAACGGTCATAATTGAAAGTATTATGAGCGGGAAAATTTATATAAAAGGGGAAGGAGGATTCGTGAGGAGGTAAGTCTCTCTGATGAACAAAAACACTAAATGATTCCGGATTTACGCCATTAGAGTAGTTCAGAAGCTCTGACGAGCTCGAAGGAACTATCTTCAGATATCTAACTAGATCGTCGGAGACGCGACGCCGATCAAGACGATCGGCTCCGTTTCTAATTGGTGTTTCATTTTCACAATGAACGAAAGACTGATCGAGGAATTGATTCAACCAGGTTAATCTAGATCTGAGGAGTTCGGTGCGAAGGTGGCGGTTCGAGGCTATCGGCAATTTTAGCACCAACAGGATGCTACCCCATTTATAAAAACCAGATTAAATGTCAATTTTACCCTAAATTTCATTTATTTTGAATTAATGGAATGGGCAAAATCCAAATCAAATTTGGTTTCCCACCTTCACTAAACTTCATTAATTTTGAATTAAAGATATGGGCAAAATCCAAATCCGATTTGGTTTCCCTCCTTCACTAAGCTTCATTTATTTTGAATTAAAGAAATGTGCAAAATCCAAATTCAAAAAAAAAATTTGGGTGATATTCAGTTTCCAATTTGAGTTGAATTCAATTTTCCTTTCTTTTCGGTTTCTATTTGAGTTTAATTCAATCATTCTTTCTTTATTTGGTGATTTTTTTTTTAGAATAAATTGGATTATAGTTACTTTTTATTACACAGTTAATTAAGGGTACTACTGTAACTTCACAAAAGGGTAAATAAGTAAAGAGATAAGTATAAGGGTATTTTGGGGTTTTTGAGAAAATATAAAGATGCCACATCATCAGTAAACTAACGGAACTTAACGATAGGGGGAAATAGTAATTGTAGACAAAATTGAAGGTTGGATTAGTAATCTTGATAAGTACAGGGGATACAATAGTAATAAAATAAAAGTACAAAGGGCCAATAGTAATTATCCCAAAAAAAAAATTATGCTAAGAGCTGATCTCCCCTAGTGAAAATATTACCAAACGCATATTTAGAGACCAGAAAATTTGGAAAATGGACACCTCACACGTAATGCTGTCCAGTGATCTAAGCTGTCCAGCGATCTACTCGGTAGCCTGGAGGAAAAAAAATATAGTTAATAACCACAATATCTAGTTTTTATTTATTGGATCAATTTGGTTTTGAAGTATCTATGAGACTATGATTCATATTATTATTTTAATTGATGATAGCAATGCATGGTTCATTATCGGTTTCTTAACATAGAACTTATGGTGTTTTTTTATTTTATTTTTTAAATGAAAAAAAATAAAATCAATAAATTTCAAACATTTACAAATATAAGGTTTTTCTTTTATATCCACCCATGCAACTTTGAGGAGATTGGTTCTTAGAAGCATGGTTTAAACTATCTTAAGATACAATACAATACTAGTTGATATGAATCTAAGTTGGATACAATCGAAACAATACATTTTGGAAGCGTATTGATTGCATCAAATATATTGGCTTGTACAATAAGTACTTGATTTAAGACAACACGTCTCTTGAAATCAACTGACTGATACGATACTTGATACCAAGAATTTAAACCTTTCTCAAGAGCGCGAATCGCTTTTGATCTCTATATTTTGGATTCCAAATGTTGTAGCTAATCTAAAGCCAGCCAGCAATGCTTCTATCACATCCACCTAGCCGGTACCCTTTCTGGAATACCCGAGTGTGTGATCCACAGCCCCGAAGATAAAGTTTAGGAATGATCATATCCATTTAGCACAATAACATAATCAAAAGCAAGAATAAATCATTGTATTCAAGTAATTTATTAATAAAAGTCAAGAAAGGATCTTGGAAAGATCACTAAAGAATATTA